>NC_080673.1:58113909-58416939 GCF_030445035.2 Dasypus novemcinctus
AATAGAATAGATGGAAGAGGAGGGGTAACGAAGGGGGGCAATGGAAGTATTCTGTATGATCATGCAATGATGGATACAGGTCATGTTAAATTTCACCAAAATTTATAAAAGTGCATAGTCTAAAATGTAAACCATAATATAAACTAATATATAACCATGGTTAGTAGCTGTGTTTCAATATTTGTATGTCAGTTGTAGCAAACATAACATCCACATGTAAAAATATCATTGCTGGAGGAGGGGGAGGAGGGAGAGGATGTTGGGTATATGGGAGTTCCCTATATTCTATACGTGACTTTACTATTACCTAAAAGTTTTTTGAAGACATAAGAAAAAAATATGTAAGACACTGAGAAAGAAATGGAAGAGATTGACTTGCCACTGTATATACAGTACAATACCTACTACAATGATGAAAGGCAAAGCATCAAAAAATTTTAATTCCAATTTTTATTTTTAAAACCCCAATTTAGTTTACACTTTATTTTAATTTTTCTAAATTATTATGTATTTTATTTCTAACCTTAAACCCATCGCTACTATTCCATCTTCCTACTAAATGAATCTGGTAATATATTAGGCTTCATTTTTAAAGAAGTTTTGGATCAAAGAGGGGTTCAGCTATGTCAAGGGAGGAGAATTCATGTGGGGTGTCATTGATGGGGGATAATGGGTGGGAGGGAGTTCACTGGGGCATGCATATAGGGTATATAGATATGTTCAAATGTTTGGTGGGTATTGACATACTGGGTAGAGTTCCACATGACAACTGAGGGAGTGCTGAATTCCCATCCTGGAGAGCTCTGTCACATTCTGCAATGTAACAACAACAAACCCTCAAGTGCAAGGGCAAAGACCACTGAAGAAGGATGGTCCAAAGATGGGCCCATGATACTGATGACTATGCTTATGAGCCTGTGTGCCTGAAATTTCAGCTAGGTCTAGAGCTGCAGAGTGCCTAAGGTTATCTCCTGAGAGCCTCCACATTGCTCAAATGTGGCCACTCTCTAAGCCAAACTCAGCATGTAAATGCATTACCTTTCCTCCAATAATGGGACATGACTCCTGGGGATGAGCCTCACTGGTGCTGTGGGATTACTACCAAGCACCAGGTGGTGATGCAACTAGAAAAAGATCTTGAATAAAAGGGGGAAATGATAAAGACAATTGAGTTTATATAGCTAAGAGAGTTCAAAATGGGTCAGGGGGTCATCAGAACGCCATATGGCACTGGAGTTCCGTGCCTTGTCAGTGGGCCCTAATTTGGAATTTGTGCTCCTGAATGTGATGGAGTTGGACTCAGATGTGACTTCTCTACACATGCCTCTTCTCTCCCTTTTACTGAACCTGCGGTATGTGCCCAGAAGACTTGAATCTATGCTCTGTACATGTGCCATTTGGGTCCTGAGCCTCGGCAGAGTTGCAACACCTACTCTCCAGTTCATTGGGCTTACCTAGGTCAGCTAAAAAGGAGGTGAGGATGGTAAACCATCACACCAAGGGATGAAGAGAGTCTGCTACTGTAAATAGGAGAATCCCATTCATCAGCTATGTGGGATCTAAGCCTCCTCTCAATTTAGAGGTGGAGTGGGCATCTCTATCCCAGAATCCTCAGGGTGGAGGAATAATATATGGATTAGAGTGGACTTACTGGCATTCTACTATAGAGTTATTGTGGTTCTATCAATGGAAGAAATTTTTCATTGATGTAGAGACAGTGGCCACCGGAGTTGCTGAAGGCTGGGAGAGGGGAGAAACATGTGATATGGGAGCATTTTCAGGACTTGACATTGTCCTGAATTATATTGCAGGGACAGATGCAGGACATTATACATCCTGCCATAACCCACTGAATGGACTGGGAGAACGAGTAAACTACAATGTAAACTAATCCATGCCGTGTAACTGTGCTCCAAAATGTTTTCATGAAATGCAATGAAGATTCTACACTAATGAAAGAATTTATAGATGTGGGAGGAGTAAGGGATGTGGGGTGTGGGGTATATGGGAACATCTTATATTTTTTATTGTAATGTAATGTGTTATCTTTAAAGAAAAATAAAGGTAAAAAATTAATTAATAAAAACAGCAATAGCTTTTCAATAAAAATATACACCTTGGTCTATTTTTAAATTTTTTTCCTTTATAATGAGTTTGAAAATTTAATAACAATTGATGTACTTGATAATATTGTAGAAATAATTTTAAAAGTCAAAATATTCATTTGTGATTTCTGTGATTTGCTATGAAAGTGTTTAAACAAGCTATTGTACTTTTAATATAAACATTTACTCCCTCAATAACAAGTATTTTAAAATGTGTTTTGTAATTCCATTTTATTCAATCATTTTTTTACTATTGAACAGATTACATTGAGACTAAAATAAAATATCATATTTAGAATACCAAACATCAATTGAGTGTTAAAACCAAGATGAAAGATATTTCTATTAAAATCTTACAATAAGGCTCTTAAAAAAATGTGACATCTACTTCCTTTATCTCCTGAAGTTGTGAGAGCAAACAGACTGCAACACAATAAAGAAATTGGAGAATCTCCAAGAATATTCAAAGTAAACATTTTTTTTCTAGAACTGGGTTGTAATTAGCTAACACACCCAGAATTCCTTCTAAAAGCAACTTGCGTAACTTGAAATTTTCTCTTAAAGCTTATTCATGCCTCAGGCAGAGATTTGCCTTTCAGTATTTATTTGCGTGTCTTCAGTAAAAATGAAAGAAATGTAAGATATTTTTTCCAACAGCATATATTAACCTTCAATGGCCTGAAAGAAGTCTGAAAGCATATGTACCTGCAGATGGAAATGTGTTGCCAAGTTTTTTCTGCTGAAGGTCAATATCGGTAAAATAGACTATGCTCTTTTCGTTTCATTTGGAATAATCACAGGGAAATAAAACAAAATAATGATGCTAAGTACAAATTAACAATATTGGCAGTTAGCACAAAAAGGTAGAGAAGTGTTTTTGCTCATGTGTTTGGTTGGGTTTAGTCCTTGTCTTTAAGACTGTGGGTTGCCTTTATAGCCTTTTGTAGATTACTGATTTTCCCACAAAATAAAACAGCATTAGTATCCCTGAAATCTCTAAAACAGATAGAGATTTAACAAATGATATAGAAGCAACTCTTCTGCTTAAGGTGCTGGTTGGAGTGGGAACACCTTTGTTATTTGTTTTTAGAACAGGTAGGTGGGCCAACAAGTAGAGGATTCTGCATGAGCTTTTTTAATAGGACTACATCATTAATACTACCCAAATCAGGGAAGGGAAAGTGGCTGAACAGATAGAGGGTCTGCCTACCATATAGGAGGTCCAAGGTTTTGATACCCAGAGTCCCCTGACTCGTGTGGTGAACTGGCCCACAGTGCGGCTGTGCTCATGCAGGGATGTCCCCACGTAAGGGTGTCCCCTGTGAAAGGTGTTGCCCCTGTTCAAGGAGAACTGCCCCACATAAAACTGCAGCCCACCCAGGAGTGGCGCCATACACATGGAGAGCTGACGTAGCAGGATGACACAACAAAAAGAGACATGGTTCCCCAGTGCCGCCTGATGAGAATACAAGCAGACACAGAAGAACACACAGCAAATGGACACAGAGAGTAGACAACGGGGGTGAGGGAGGGAGAAATAAATAAATAAATCTTTAAATGAAAAAAAAAAATACTACCCAAAGCATATTATGTCTAAATCTTGTTTCAGGTTTAACTGCCATATATTTTTAACTTATTTCTCTCACCTTATATTTCAATCAAAAATGGCTTAAAGAATGATAACAAAATATTTCAGGTTACTTCAAAATGTGCATATTAATACTTTGGTTAGTAACAATGCTTCAGTATTGGTACATCAATATAACAAATGTACCACACTAATGTAAGAAGTTAATAGTAGGGGAAACTATGTCTGCAGGTATGTGTGGGGATAAAGTGGGAATTCCCTATACTTTCAGTGTAATTTTTCTATAAATCTAAAATTCCTCTAAAAATAAAGTTTATTGTTACAAAACGTCTGTATGTGTTTTATCTATATCTATCATATTTTATTAACTATACACATCTATATATCACCCAAATCCAGTGAAATTCTTATCATTACATTATGCACTTTTTCTTCACCTACTTGTACCTTCTACATATAGTCTACAGGTATATCCATATTCAGAAAACATCTGCAGGCCACTTACTGTATTTGCATATTACCTTTAGAGTTTCAAGGAATAAACTGTCTTCTTTACCTCTTAGAACAATCCTATGAAGGAGGTTTAATTGTGACCATTCAGAAATGGGGAAACTCTAATTCATAGAAAATTGAAATTCCAGAATAATATACCTACAGAATAGCAGAACTCTGACTTCTAAATCAACTAGCAAGAGTTTGGTTCAGGAAGAATCTCCTTTGGTCACTTTATTATAAAACATTTGCACTCTGAAACTTGCATCTCAAAATCATATTCCAAATTACTTGGCAGAGGAAGTGCTCTAAGATTTCACTACTGAAACACTAATATATAGGAATAACATGTTAGGGTATAGTTAACTGGTGCCAAAGTTTGGCCTAAGAGAAGGGAAGCAGGGAGTCAGTAGGCAAGAAAGAACAGAAATGCAAATTAGAGTGATTCTAGGAAGTATTCCAATTTTATGCTTTAGTTGATAAGTCTTTGTGTTGACTGGGGCATCTCTCATTCTTACTTTCAGGGACAGCTGAGCTTCCCAATGTATGTTCTTCATTGGAGGTTGCTGAAACACGAGAAGGAAAGATCGACCATGCGAGCACCTCTCAAGCCATTCCTTGTGACTTGTGTCACATCACTTGACAACCCACTGACAAAATCAAGTCACATCTCTCCCTCATGAACTCATTTTCTTTCTCTCTCTGGGTACACACACAGGCTCACACACCATATAACATTTACTTGTTTGCAGATTTTATATAAATGGATTATACTGTACATATAAATTGAAACATACTCTGTAAATATTTTTCTTCACCTTAAATTTTTGCTCAACATTACTATATGTTCAAGAATTTGATATGCAGCAGTACTGATAGAAGTAACTGTACATGATCCATTTTTCTGCTCTACAATATATACCTTTATGTATCCAGCACATTTTTATTTATCCATTTTACATTTATGGGCATTTGGGTTGCTTCCAGTATCTTTATATTATAACAATTCTTACACAAGTGTCCTATAATCAACTGCAAAATTTGTTCTGCCCACTGCAAAATGAAAATGTGAACTCCGTGGCTGAAAATTTGTTAAGAATTTCACAAAGATGCAGAAGGGGATTAAACCAAAGGAAGGGTTCTTCTAAGCACAGGGACCTATGTGACCACACAGAGATAATATATCCCTGAAGGTGGCCCTTCTAGGACATACATACGAGATAGTCCATAGGCTTAACCTAGG
The DNA here is from genome assembly GCF_030445035.2 of Dasypus novemcinctus. Classification (NCBI taxonomy): domain Eukaryota; kingdom Metazoa; phylum Chordata; class Mammalia; order Cingulata; family Dasypodidae; genus Dasypus; species Dasypus novemcinctus. The sequence goes on from NC_080673.1 coordinate 58,119,338, forward strand.
AGTGGACTTTGTGAGTTGTAGATTATGAACAACTCCTGTTTTGTTAGATCATGCCAAAATATTTTCCAAAATGGTGCCACAAGCAATATATAATATCTGCAGTTGCAGCCCTTAGCATCTAGAAGAATGTTGTTCTAATCTCCCCATTTCTAGAGTAAAGGGCATGCCCATCAGCCATCATTTCAATGGCAGTCTCCATCCTTTTTCTTTTTCTTTTGTTTTTTTTTCTTCATTAATGCTTTACTTATTCAGCAAAGGAAAACTGGCATTCTTTAAATTGCAACCCTCCCTACACAAACTTTTTACATTATTTTATTTTTCTCATAGCACTTAACAGTAATATATTATATAAGTTAACTTTTTGCATTTTTGCATAATATATTATATATGTTAACTTTTTGCATTTGTTGCCTGAAATAGGTCTAGTGAAATTTGAAGACTATGAGGATAGGGCATTTTTATGTTTTGTTCGTTGTTGAATACATAGTTTCTGGAAAGATGTCTACTACATTTTAGCAGTTCAATCAAACCTACTGGGGGTGGGGAGCGAATGTATCTCAAGTGATTGAGCGCCTGCTTCCCAAGTTCGAGGTCCTGGGCTCAATCCCTGGAACTTCCTAAAAACAAACAACAAAGGAAAAACACAAACTCTCATTGGGGAGTGGATGTAGCTCAGTGGTTGAGTGCCTGCTTTTTATGTACAAGATCCTGGGTTCAATCCTGGATACCTCCTAAAAAAAAAAAAAAATCTCCGGTAAATGAATAAATAAATGTATATGCACTTAGTGAATCAATTTATAAATATTCATACTTGAGGATATATAATTTTGTAAGAGAGAAGGTATAATTGATTACAACAATGGTTCCAATACTTCACCATTCTCTAACTCATATAATTTAAATGTAATTTTGTGGTATCTGCAATTCTGACTCCAATTTTGTGCATGCTATTTGTTTTGGTAAATAAAATGTTTGTAAATGTTTATACCTGCAAAGCTTTAACAAGCACTACAATAATTGGACTTGCTCTCCCTCTTGCATTCTGCCATTTCTGTAATAACATGCATGAGCTAGCCTGCTGGAGGATTTAGCAAATGTGGAATAGACTGAGTTGCCTCAGCTATTCCAGTCAATATCAGCATTGATGAAATATAGATGGCTATAGCTATACGGAAAAGTCCAATCCAGAGGACTCAAGAACATCCCAGATCTGCTGAAACAAACTGGTTCATACACTAAATAATTGTTTTTATATGTCACAAAGACTTGATGGTTTAGCATCAAGTTGGTAGTAGATAGTTGTTACTGAAGGAGATAATTCTACTTGAGCTACTTTTAGTATCACAGGTTGATGATAGACAAATAAAAATGTTAGAGATTGAAGTGCAAGCATAGTAATATCAAAGGGACAGCAGGATATAGCTAACAACTTGTTGGTTCATCACAGTGAAGAGCATCCCTTCCCTGAGATGGTGCTGGAATGAAAATGGGAGACTACTCCATTAAAAGGAAACTCTTTAAATGAGAGGGCATATTATCTGAAAGATGGTCTGCTGCTTATATGAAATTAAGTTGAGCCCCCAACATATGTATGAAAAGTTAATAGAGTATTTTTAATATATCTAGAGTAAAAATATAAAAAACATGCTTTCTGTTAGAACACAAAGTCCTAGCTTTTTATTTAGATCTAATTGCATGATAAATAGTATAAATGATAACATAAATCAATTTTAAGGAGTCATTTAAATTTTATCTCAGAAAAGGTCTTTAACAGAGTCTTTAGTATACACGACACAGAGGGAGTTTATTAATTTGATAAAGTTTACGAAAATATAACTTACAACCTATAATTGTTAGAAATATTCCTTAGAATTTTGAGTAGTCCAATTGAAACAGAAAGCATTCAACAGCTGTAAGACACCACTGATAATCCTAAGAAAGGCTCAGTCTACCAGAAACAGGGCACAATGGTCATGCAATGACGCTTTTCTCACTGCCAGGACAACTGTGCCAACGGGGGCGTGAATCAAAAACTTGGCATGCAATGGTAGCCTATACATTAGGAAGAAAGACTCCTTTGTTTCAGGCACAGTTTATAACACTGGATGTGTTGTCACATCTCGTACCAAGATGGATCTAGGCAGCTCTGGTGGCAATTTGAGTAGTGTAGGTCCCTTCAGCAGATTGACTCCAATTGATTCCTTCACAGAAAAATCCATACTGTAGGTTTCTACATGAGTGACCCAGACTGCTCAATCAGCAGCAGTAATTTTTGTTTCCACAGTTCATGGTTCAAAGAGTCTTAAATCATTCAGTCTATAGTTTTTCAAATGATAGACAAATTTTTTAGGCCATTGACAACATTGCATGAATCAATAATACATTGCAAGGTTCATCAAGAAAATGATTCATCAGAGCTATGAGGACGTCCTTGAGTTCTGCCCATTGAACGGAGTAATGACATCCGTAATTTCTCAGATCCACATAGCTGACACTGAGGCTGAATAGTCACCACAGCCCAATGGCTACCAACAGAATTCGGTTTACCTGAAGCAACAAATAACCAGGCCAGGAATTAATGAGAAACCGAGCTGAGGGCTCCGCTGAGACATGGGAATTACTTCAGATGGTTTCATAAAGGACGAAGTTCCTCAAAAGGAATAACTGTCAGTTTTTCATGTGAAAGTGAGATGCCAGTTGGAGTCAGTTAAAGTGATTAACACATCATTCAGAATGGAGAGTTGAGAGCAATGGGATCTGGTCTGTGCATACTGGAGGTTTAAAGACATTGATTATAGAATATGACAAATTGTTTATCGAGCACATCCTTTTATTATTTTACAACACACACACAAATATACTTTGAGTATGTATTTATATATATTATAATAAAACTATATATAAAATAAAAATAATGGCATATGTGACTGCAGCCCAACACTTTTCTTCTTTCTACTGCAGATTAATTTAAAAATATTCTGAAAGTTTTTAAACCTAAAATAAAATATATGGTGTTTCATTCTAATAAAAAAAATCGTAGTATCTACTTTTCTTTATATAGTTTAAGGGTCTTTGATTTTCTGGCAATATAAGGATCAGATTAACCCTCATTTTTACCTCCCTAGGATCTACTGACTTTCCGGTGTTTCTTAACTTCACCTGGCAATGTGTCCAGTCTACAACCTAATAGTCATGTCTTAAATTCACAGTAAGCCTCCAGGCTGAAGTTCTTCGTCAGATTACTTCATTACGTGAAATTTGTTCCTGATATTATCCAAGAAATAATATCTTGTGAACACAATTACCACCACTGAATTATACATTTGAAGAAGGTTAAAGGGGAAATTTTTAGGTTGTGTATATGTGCATTAATCAGCCAAAGGGGTCCTGAGGCAAAACACCAGACATTGTTTGGTTTTTATAAAGGGTATTTATTTGGGGTAGAAGTTTACAGTCACAAGGCCCTGAAGTGTCCAACTCGAGGTTGAACAGTCACCACAGCCCACTGGAGACCAACCGAAAGTACCATTAGAGGTATTTTCTCACCCAGAGTCTGTTGCCATGTGCTGACACAAGATGGTGGATGATGTCTGCAAGGGTTCAGACTTCCTCCTCCTCTCCAGGCTCTATGGCCGCAGCTTCTTCCAATCTCAGCCACAGGCTGAGACAAGTCTTGTCCTTCTCCCAACCCTCCTTTCTCTCCAGGCTCAGCTGCTCTGCTCTCTCCAAATGACTAGTTTTTGATTTTCAGGCTAAAGGCTTATTTCTCTCCCTGGGGCCTCTGCGGTATCTAATGGAACCTTCTCTCTTTCCTCAAGTTTCCGCTTCTCTATGTGCTTACTTCTCAGGCTCCAGGATCAAAACTCACTTTCTCTTCTGCCATGTTGTTTTTTCTATAAGTGTCTCACCACCAAAGGGCAGGAACTCAATGTCCTATTGACTTTGCCCAATCAAAACCTTAATCATTATTTAATCAAGTAAAAGTGAAACCTCTGAATCTAATCCAATCTAATATGCCTATAGGAACAGACCAGTCAACGAACATAATTCAAAATCTATTTTTGGAATTAATAATATCAAACTGTTATAATATGTGGCTAGAATTTTTTAAAAAATCTATTGGACTGTTTAAGACAGTAACTCTAATGTAAACCATGGACTATATTTACTAGTGCAATTACAATGTGTTTTTACATCGATTGTAACAAATATACCATACTAATGCAAGATGTTATTAACAGGGGAGTTATATGGAATTCTGTATTATTTTCTGCAAGATTTTTTGGTAAACCTACATCTTCTTTAATTAAAGAAAAAATGTATAATGCCACCTACTCTGGGCGTCAGAGGACACGCATCCTCCGGAAAACTAAAACGTCCAGTTTCATATCACCATTGTGATACTAATCGAGATCCTATGGCTACTCTAGAATTCTGAGGAGTACTCAAGTTTTTATCCACTAGGGAAATGGCCCACCAAATTTCATGGATCATGCTCCTGGATTCTTTAATAAATTTCAGATATAAGCCCCTTTAGTAGGTTACAAATCATTCCTATACAGCTCTAGGCATCTGTCCAGTGACACAGCCTTTAATTCATTTCTATTCCTGAAATTATTTCCAATATGCTCTCTAGCATTACCGATCAGTGACTTACAACCCCCTTATTTTCTCAACAATTTCTTCAAATCTTCTTTTATATTCCTGAACATAACAGAAAACTATTTTTCTTAAATATCTACTTCACATATACATTTTAGATACAGGAACATTTTTCATCTTCAACTAGACCACTGTCTTGTATCAAATTCAAAAGTAATGCAGACAACTTTGCTCCTTTCATACATTTCAGACTTGACAATCTGACTTTCTACACTAATCACGTTTTACCTGGGGAGAAATGGTACATTTGAAGACACCCTATAGGTCCATTTCCTAGGCATAGGGTACTGCAGAGGCTACATAACAGATCCAAAGAACACAGTGATCAATGCAGGTTGTCTAAGATATACTAGGCAAGAATTTAAATATGGGAGATATTTACATATGGCAAAATTGAATGAACAAGATTGCTTTAAAGAATGAAAAATGTAATGGACTATTAGAAATATCTTGTCTATTAAACAATACCAAGATATGAATGTGGGAAAAACATACAAGGACATTTATATGATGGAAGAGAAAAGCTTACAATATATGGAATCGGAAATATCATTTCCATATATTACAGGATATATAGTATTTAGTGACATTTGTATTTGAGAAATTGAGTCATATGGACTATTCCAGAAATAGGAACAACAGAAACACTACAAAGAACATGAATGTGATTGTCCAGAGATGAGAAAAGAACAAAATAATGGAGGAAAAATGTGTAATTTTGAAAGTGCTATAACTGGTGACCTATTTATTAATACACTTATTGAATAAAATACTTCATTTTTTTTTAGTTGAAAAGCATTGTACTCATTTAGCCTGTATCATTATTGGGCACACACATAATGTTGTAAGGATAGCTATATGAACAAATATTTTAAAACATTACCATGATGGTTAGGCTAACATATCAACTTGGTCAGGTAATGGTGACCAGTAGTTTGGTGAAGCAAGCACTGGGCTAACTGCAATACAGGACATTTCATGAACTTCAATCATCAGTGAGTTGATTGCATAGATGTCTGATTACATCTACAATCAACTGAGGAGATTGCTGTCAGCAATGAATTAAGTCTCATCCAATCAGTGGAAGGCCCTAAAAGGAGAAGTGATTTCAGCATTCAGAGAGAGAATTTCCATCTCAATTTCAGATAGCCAGCACAGCAACTCTGGGGGAACTCATCCAGGACCTTCATCAGATTTCCTGGCTTGAAGCTTGCCTTGTGGAATTTGGAATTGTGTGTCCCCACAGTCATGAGACAATTTTATAAAATCTCACACTATGTACATATTATCTCCTGTCAGTTCTGTTTTCTAGAGAACCCTGATTAATACAATTACCTTTAGGAAAGTATCTCAATTGGTGCTGAATATTAAACTTAATAAATGGCTGATTTACCAAAATATTGTTTAGTTAAAAGTAATCTATATAATTTCATTTTGCTTTGTTTGAAAATTTACTATTTCCAGTTATTATTCTCATATTTAACTAGTTCTTTGTGATATAAGGATAGGATCAAGTGTAAACTGAAAATACATAGCTGAATTATGTACTTAGAAAAAATTTTCTATTTATGAGGTTTCAATAAAGCATTTTAACATCACCTTAATATTTGCCCAAAATTAATTCAAAAGTAACTAAAGGAGTTGTCCTGGGTGGTGCTTCACGGACAATTACGGGACATTGTAGATCCCCCCCAGGGCCCACTGGATGGAACGTGGGAGAGTGTGGGCTATGATGTGGACCATTGACTACGGGGTGCAGTGATGTTCAGAGATGTACTTACGGGGTGCAATGGATGTGTCACGATGATGGGAGAGAGTGTTGCTGTGGGGGGAGTGGGGGGTGGGGGCGGTGGGGTTGATTGGGACCTCATATTTTTTTAATGTAATTTTTAAAAATAAATAAATAATTTTAATTAAAAAAAAGAAATTTAAAAAAAAGTAACTAAAGGGACCATTGGCAATTTAAACTAGCATCACTGTTGTCCTCACTATCATTACAGTTCTCTATGGTGCAAAAATTAAAGACACTGTACAGCATCAAATGACAGTCAATTTTTCAAGTTATAATACTGTTTAAATGAATATTGTATTTTCATTCATTGCACAGCATTCCTTTTCACCATAGTGAGAGATACTTTGTTTTTTTTTTTGAAAAATAAAACAAAGTATATTTTTTAAATTACCTGTTAGTAAACACATATAATGGAAATTATGGATTATATTTAATAATGTCTAAACTTCTATGGATTTCAAATACTTTCATGGAAGGATGATAAATTTAAAACCCATGATCAAACTATGGAAGCAATAAAAATTAAGATCGTAGGTATAGAAATAGTATATTCCTACAAAGTAAAATCATTGTATATAGTATACTTAGGAATAATTTTCTCTTTCTTAATACTCCTGCTTTTAAGTCAGGTGATTGAAAGAATTACTTGCTAGGTCAAATCCTTATGTTTAAAAAGTGTTTATGAAAAGTTAGATTTTATCCCATTTCCAACTTACTGTGTACAAACCTCAAAATTATTAGAAGTTTAGAAAGATGGGTCATCTTAACTCAAATCCGTGGTAGTTTTTAAAGGCTATTATTTAAAAATGACAAATAATGGAGTCCTATTTTAGTCCTTTTAATAGTCTAAATACACATGTACATAATAGCCTACAAGAGGTTATTATTTTGCTTAGTCAGTATTAGAAATGATGAGGTTGTTCTTCCTTTATTTATACAATTTTTCTTTTCAGCAAATATATGTAATTAACTATTTTTGTTATAAAATGTAAGCAAAATGTAGAAAGGCAAAACGAAGCTAAACAAGACTTTAAAAATATTTCATTAAATGGAATTTAGGACATGAATTAAATTGATTCTGCCTTTGAAATTTTGTGCAGATTCTTCAACATTCAACTATAACCTACCATTTTCTTCAAAGTATTATTTTTAAAATTACTTTTCTTATCTACATATCCTTTTGCCTTATTGCTTTGTACAGTATACAAATTGTTATGCTGTCAATGTGTCGAGATTTTTGATAGAATAAAATATTTTTCCATTACAAGTAAAAATAAAAATTTAGAATATATTGTAGTAACATAAACTGTGCATCTCATTAAACAAAATAATGCTATCAGTACAAAAGATTAATAGGTTGTAAGTATAATGAACACAGTTTTATATACTGAAATTAATTTCGTATATTGATGATGATGTTCTCCAGACTTAGTACCATTCAAAAGACATAGTCTAAGAATGAAGGAGAATACTTGAGACAAAATTTTTAATACTTTGAATTCTTATGTTTTAACCTGGATTATACAAAATTTTCCCTTATTTTGGCATCCTTCGACTTTATCATAAGGTTCCTGAAAGCAATTATTACAGAATTCACAAGTAGGCAGCTGTTGGTGATGATTTCTTAGATAATCAACATTCTTGGCCCCCTTCTGAAATGAATCTTTTCACACACAAAAAAGGCAATATAATTTGAGAGGGAGAGTTACAAAAGAAGAGGAAAAGGATGAGTAAAAGTAAGATTATTGTCCCAAATTAGGGATTACTTTGGGGAACAAATAAAAATTTGTTAAACTATTCCTGGTAGTAGAATATAAGATATTGCCCTCTTTTGAAAACCCTTCAACATCTCCCATTTAAAGATCACAAGGGTATAGAAAAGAACAAATTTAAAATTAAGAACCACAACTACTTTGTTCATGTTTAGACAGCTGATTTCTAAGAAAATGCCAATGGGTGAAGTTAAAAAGTATCACATCACATGAAAACATTAACAATATACCTTTAAAAATAATACAATTTATATGACAGCTCACACCCGGACTCTCTATTGTGCTGGCATTGTTAATGTCTTTTATAAGGTTCACTGGGACTTTTTTTTTTCTATTTAAATGTATTTGAAGAATTTCAAAATTGGAGAATGAATTAGAAATGCTTTATTCAGTCAATAGGCATAGTTTAATTACAGTAAATTTTTTTCTAATAGAAAATCAGTGGCCAACTCCCTTTCTCCAAATTCTTCAGTAGTTCCTCTGGTTTATTTTTACTACAAGTTCTGCATAACTTGATGATATATAAAGTTCCAGCTCAGTTTTCCAAGTGAAATTGAATTGAAAATCCCATTATTTCAGTCCATCCATATTCCTCTCTTCCCTCACATTCCTTTTAGCCATTTTTACCACTTGAAAAAGAAAGTGATAAATAATTTGAACAAATAAGATCATTCATTTAGTTAGGCTTTCATAGTACATATGTTTCATAGTATGGACAGAAGTTTCATAGTATGGAAAGAACAAAACACATATCATGGTGTTACAGCAGAATACAGAGCATGGCCTCAATATTATGCCCAATTTTTGAAAATCATCTTAAATAAGTTTCTTTTTATTACTTAGATACTATTTTTTCTTATTTTTTTCTGCTTTATTCACCTTTGTTTTGATATAAAGAAGGCATAAGGATAGAGAAGAAAAAATATATTATGAAGAGTTTCCCACATAAATGCTCCTGGGACAGGCCAAAAAAAGAGAAAAGGCAAATATGGTGGATGGCTGTAAGACTGCTTGGCAGCAGTTAAACTGGGAAGATACTGTTGTCTTATACATTTCAAATTTTTAGATGGTTCAACTAGTAAAATAAATCTAGAAATAAACATGATATCGATAAGAAAATTTACAACATGAATGCATCATTCAGTATAGATATGGTAGATTGGTTAATCTAAATAGCTCTAGAAGTTATTTTATCAAATACTTATTTCATACATAAGAAAACATTGATAATATATGAAATAATATATTGAAAACTGTGCTCTTATTCTAGACTAGAATTTTGAATAGAAATCAAACCCCTACTTAAGGTTCATAGTGTTGTTTTTTTCTTTTTTGTTGTTGTTTGTTTTGATTTTGCTTTTTTTATAGCTATGCCTCATTTATTTCTTCAGTTTGATCATTCTTTGGAATTACTTCTAAAACATTATTTTCAGTTTATTAAGTCTCTTTACCTTTTTTTTTTTTAAGATTTATTTGTATTTATTCCCCCCACCTCGCTTGCAGCTTGCAAGATGTCTTCTCTCAGTGTCCACCTGCTGCGTGCTCTTCTGTGTCTGCTTGTCTTCCTTTCTTGTGTCATCTTTCTGTGCCAGCTCTCTGCAGGTGCAGGCCATCAGATCTCCACAGGTGTGGGCCAGCCTGCCTTCACAAGGAGGCCTTGGGAAGAGAACTCAGAAATTCTTCCTGTAAAATTTCTTCTGGTCTGTTATTCAGTATACCTATTGTCTCTTTTACTGTGTTTAATATGATATCAAACTCTTCAGAGTTTTAGCATTAGTCTTTGTGTAGTTCCACTTATAGAAACACATTTTATTTATTATTATTATTTTCTGACATTTTAAATAGAACAATACTTATTTCCTGCAATTCCAGAAACCTAATTTTTGATTAAGTAGAATTCATATTAAATGAAACATTCACAGTTGTCTGAAAATAATATACTAAAAATGTTTAGTCTTCTGAAATGTATAGCACTGATAATAAAAATTACTTAAAAAATCACTTTCCTTAATATATGTATGATCAGATATTTAATTGAAATAATTCTAAAAACAATATGCCAAATTATATGAAACACGTCCTATATGTCTTATAAGTTTCCTATTGCTGCTAAAACAAATTACCATAAAATTAATGGCTTAAATAATGCAAACTTAAATTCTTACTGTTCTGGAGAACAGAATTCCCAGATCAGTTTCATTGAGCTGAAATCAACAGCTTCAACCAGCAGGTCTGGTTCCTTCTGGAAGCTCAGAGGGGGAATGCCATTTCTTCATCTTTATCAGTTTCTAGCAACCACCCATATTCTTAGGATTGTCGGCTCCTATCACCACTACTAAAATACATCACTTCAATCTCTTGATTCCATCAACACATATCCTCCTCTGACACCTACTTTATCCCCCTTATAAGGCCAATTGTGATCATGTAAGGCTGACTCAGATACTTTCTCCAACTCAAAATTCTTAGCTTACCCAAATATTTTGCCATACAAGGTAATGTAAACACGTTCTGGGGATTAGAATGTGAATACGTTTGGGAGTCCACTATTCAGCCTTGACACATAACTTGGTCCATTGAAAGCAATAGTTTATTCTAGAACTGTAGCTGGAATAGCAACATATATTTCAATTAAATTATAAATATAAGAATTCACAAATTACTTTGAAGCACCATAAATTTATTTTTCACATTCTTTACATTTTTACATTTTACACAGTTTTACATCTTTTATATTTACATATATTTTTTATATTTTTATATTCATTATTCCTTACTTTTAGTTTGATTGACTTATATTAAAGTAGTAATCCAATAGCTTGTGTCTTTGTATTGGCAGCAATGTATTTGTCTATGGATCCTAGTCCACGGCCCACAGATCACATTAATCTACTTGTAAATTTTGATAAACTTATCTTAGACAGTTTAGAATAAAATAAGAGAATAAAAACTTTTCTGAGAAAGATTTTTTTTAATCTATCAATTTCAAACATGCATCTTTTGTGATAGCAAATCTTATTTTTTATACATGCCTATCTTGCCAAAATGTTATTTGTAATGACATTTGTTCTGTTTTGCTTTTTTAGGCCATTATATTGATTTTGATAGAGGGAAACATGTTAAATGCCGTATGCATATTAATACTTTGATTATGATAATGGATGAATGTATCATTATTAAGAATGTCTTAAAAATAATATGAATTATTTCTTCATCATACAGAACAAGTAGAATAAAGAGATTAAAAACTGTCATGACATAATACAACAAATCATAAAAATTTTTGTGACTAAGAAAAAAGAAGAAGGATATGATGGGATAAAAAGATGTGTTCCTAAACCCAAATCAGGGAATTATTTGTCATTTCCCTGTGATTCTGATTAAAATAATATACTTATGAAGCTCTAGTCAGCAGTTCTCCATGACTATCTTTCATTAGATATGCATTTAGGAAAATAACAAAATTGTTTCCACAGAGATAGTTATGACTGGCTTCTGCCCATAGGGTGCACATTCTGCACCACATAAAAAAGGCATTGTAGAAGGAAGAGCATATGCATCAAAGAAAAGACTCACAAACTAAAAGATGGTATGCTGTTCATTGTGTGGTCACGTTGGGGAAAGGAGAGTCTCTATAACTTCAGGTAAAACAAAACAACCTAAAAGTGTAATTTCTTCCACAATTTTAAGACTTTAATTGTATAAGTTAAAGTGTCCTAGAATGTGTCAAAAAGATTAGACATCTAATGGTTTCCAGAAGCTGGTTAGTATACTTCCTGTATATTATTTTGAGAGGTTTTAGAAGAAAAAGAGCTTACTTTATTTTCCTGCTTCTTTTTAGGAGCTATATTGGTTATAAATTGGTAACAGTGAATTGGTTTGTATACGTGTGTATGTGTGTGAGTGGGCTTTTTTCCTTCCCACAATTGCAGCAATTTTAAAAATAGGTTTGAAAATGTCTTGTCTTATTACCACTTTATTCTCTGTAAAAGCACCTGAAAATATTCTGTTTCTCACTATAGTACTGTTAAAAAAACACATTATGAACATTATAAAGCATATGCATTTTCCTTCGACCTAGAAAAGCTTTTTGTCATAAAAAGAAAACGAGGATTATTGTTAGGTACAACAATAAAAGATGAACTAAGGAACAGCTCTTGGTTTTATTCACATAATCCCATTAAGTAACAGAGAGAGTTAGAATCAGAAAAAAAGAACATAAGTAGGAAAGCATGTGGTATTTACTAATGACTAAGCTTCTCTCAACCTCTCCAATCAACTTGATATTAAAATAAAATAAGAATCTCTCTTATGGATGCCCCCAACCCAGTTTTGACAAAGACCCTAAAATAACATATAGTCCTACTACATTATTTACTTGTCACCCAGTTTCCTTGGGACAATCAGCCTTCACAGCACACAGAAAACCTAGGGAAGAAGTCACTATTTAAAATACACATTTGCAGAAAATAGGCAGGTGTTTGGGGAATTTGTTTTGAAGAGTATTTTTATGGCTCACACTATACTCTTTTGATTCTGGCCCCACAAAGAAAGATGGCTAAAAGTAGACGTATAAAAAAACCTTGTTGCTATGGGAATGATGTATTATGATTAGTGCCCAGGGTACTAAGAGTAACACTGTACAAAGAAGGCAATATGGAATATGCTCAGTAAATTGGTAATACCCTAGAATATAACATAACTGACCAAGACCTAGAACATCAACAGAATTTTCTTGGTGACCACGGTAGTAGGCACTAACAATGATTTGGGAACCCTCAAAAGTTGTTATGCCTTCAATATCCATATGTCGAGGAGAGTTGATAAGGTGACACATACTGATATATAAGAATAAAGATACTCTCAAGAAATCAATCTGGAGACTCCCACACAATGTGGTTTATTCTCTGTGGGTATCAAAGTCTCCACAGACATTTAATTACTGATGTTTAAAATATTATTTGAAACATTTCTTATGATGTGACCATATACATATTGGTATATAAATTAATGAGTATTAATTTTCTATCCAATACCTTACTTTGTGAATGCTAACACAGTTGACAAATCACAAGTTTCTTTAAGTGTCATCAATGTACGTGAGTCAGTTCCTTTCTTTCTTTTCCTGCCCTCTCTTACCTCCTTAATTTAGTAAAATTTTTATGAGTGTTTGCTGTGGTTTAGGCAATGATTTTAAAATGACAAATAAGACATAAGTGATAACACTACGGAGATGACAGTCTTGTAAGGGAGGCACATGTATACTGAGATAAGGAAGTGCCATATAATCAAGTGCCATATTTGTATGGAAAATGGATTGCCATAAGAGCACTCTTAATATCCAATTGCAAATTCCCAAGGGAAAAACAGTCTCTAAAAGATTTTCCATAATAATTCAACTACATTTCTATCATAAAACATCATACTAACATGAAAAAACGCAAATATTGGCCAGAGGAAATTACAGCTTCATCATTGGGCATTGGGAGAGCTGGACTAAAAATGTTGGACACTTGGAATAATAACAATGATATAGGCATGTGGGAAAGCTGACAGAAATCAGGGCTATTTATTGAGAATTTTGGATATTCTGGTGAATATCTGGGTAGGCGGTTTACTCATGCATTGTAAGTGGAGTTTTATGATGAACCAAGACTTTTTTGCTTCAGTGAGGCTTTGCTACTAATGACAATGAGTGAAGATTATTCATGTTAATTCTTTGTAATTATAAAGCACTTAGCTTTTTTTCTGAGGTAAATATTTTAAAGACTAGTATATATGCAGAGGTTGATTTAAACATGTGAAATCTCAGGATATTTACTTTCATGTCAACTTTCAATGTGTTGCTAATTCAGTCAGGTTTTTGTTTTTTTTTAGTAGACCGTGAGAAGCCCACCTTAATATCTGAGCATTTTTCTTACCTGTGGGTAAATTTTTCAAAGGGGACGCTGCAGATAATATTGATTAATAGGAAGCTAAGGAATTATAAAGTTAAGTTTATTTATGTATTATTTATGTCATTACTTTGAATAATTGTAGGTTCAATGGGCATAATATGCATTAAATATTCTGGTTAAAGCATTAATGATATTAACTGAGAAATGTGGTGTGGGGGAAACTAGAAAGCTTTCTCTAATAAACTAATCTTTATGCTAAGTGAGAAAAGATGATTTTGACTTCCTCCAGTGTCCTTAGTAAACCCACCTTGGGTTTAAAGGGAGGAATAATAGTTCTGTAAGAATTTTGATGCTCTTACATTGATTTATCACTGACACACTTTAAAATGAACTCTCCAAGAGCGACAAATTGAAATAATTCCACAAAAACAAAGAAACAGGATTCCGCCCCCCCTGCCACATCTAACAAGAGAAAATTCTAAAAAAATTCCTTACTCTAATAAATTTCCATGTGTAGTGTTTGATTATCTTTTGACTCATACTAAATCTTCTAGAAATTGCATTAAAACTTCTTCCATATTTAGCCCCTCACTGTACTTATTCAGGTTTTTGCAATCATGACTGGATTCCTCTTATGCCATTCTCATAAGTCACCTCAGGAGAATTTCTCTACTTGAAGTATTTTTTCAAGTTTTCCCAACTATGTTTGAAAATACTGTTTCCTTTATTCTTTATGGAAATATTTAAAAAGAGCATACTTGATGTTAGATGCAAGGCACATAAGAGTAAAGAAGAGAGCCAGTGTCCTGTCCCTCGTATTAATGGACCAGACAAGCGAACGAATCATTAAAACAGTGTGTGGTAAACGTGGTGATAAATGGTGCCACTACAGATCAGCAACAGCCCTCCTGCCCAGGTGAGCAGGGTTCAGGCAGATATTTTTAGAGGGTCACTGTATATGTAAACAATTTAATTAAAAAACATATTAAAAATCATTTATTTATTGCCTAGTCAGTGCACGTAAAATTACGTTCCATTATCCAGAAAACTTCAACTATCCAGGTCCAGAAACCATCTTGTCAAGTTCCTTATTGTTAAATGCAAACTTCTGAATAATTTTGTATTTCTCATGATGAAGAAACAAGAGATTACAATGCTGTTATTTGCAAAACCATGGTTCTTCCAAACATATTTGTACTGCAATGGAATCTATATTTTTGCCTCGGCAATTCCCTAATAACGTCTATGTAATCCTCATTATGTCATTACTCATGACACTGTATACACCTGATGCCTGTGAAACTGAATTTCAATCACTGTCTTAAAGCTGCTATTGTGCTTCTCTGAGATGAAAACTAATACAAGCCTTCCACAGAATATTCAGGAAAATATGAGTTATAATTCTTTTTCTGATGATTTAAAAATTAACGTTTAGTATTTTATAGCATAAAAAAAGAATTGCAAATTCTCCTACGTAATTTTTCTTGAATTCTTGGGGCCCAAAATACTGATACTCTTCTGATACTATTATCGTAATAATCCAATTCTTAATCAGGGTGTTGAGTGATGTTTTGAATTTAATTTTGAAAGGTGAGTGCTATACTTTCCCGTTTGTACATGATATCCAAAATTATTTTAAATAAAAGAAAGTTAACTTCATGAGAGAGAAGAGAGCCATATGATAAGACAGTGTTCTTTAGAAATCAGTGAAGTGCATGTTAATGACTGAAAATAATTATAAATTATAAGAATCGATCTGCTATAAAGTAGATAAGTAACAAAAAAATAACCTGTGGAAAACTGGAGCAATCATGTGAAAGGAAAAAATAGAGTTTTCCAAGAATCCAGATAATGACCAAAAATAATGAAAAATTTAAAGGAAGATGTGTGATGAGAATGACCTCCCACTAAAAAAGATAAGTATTAATGTTGGATAATCTAGATATAGATTAGTCTTCTTTATACTGATATTAAAAAATCTAATTTTCAAATATTATTTTATTTTCTCTTAAATCATAGAATATGTAAAGTAAAGGATAATTTAAAATAAGAGTAGGACAGCTAAATATTGATCATTAAATACCAAGAGCAATGCCAACAATTTGCTGATTTGAAAAACCATTTGGAAAAGCATGTGAACCCATCCAAAACAATGAATCCTGGTTCAAAAATAATATGATAATAAGAAAAAAAAAATCCCTGTCATGTGCACATTCAGCAAAAATAATTTTAAAAACAATAGGAAAATTGTAAAAGAACAAAAATCTAGTTCATCATAAAATTCTGTTGTGTGAAAAAGATGTTGCTTACAGAATTTTAAATGTGGAAAAAATATGATCATATGAATTTGAAATCATCTTAAATGCTTTCAATATGTGTGAAAGTAGCATAAATTTTCCCTTATGCATGTCATATTCAGATATCATATCAACAATGTACACTTCATAAATGATAAAATTACTTTAGGATACAATTTTAAAACCTAGAATTAAATAAATTTATTTAGAAGCATATTAATTTATTTCAAGTGTGAATTGATTACAGATAAATATAAACTATAAAATATGAAAATTGTATTTAAAAATTGAAATTAAGTGCAAAATATCTTGACAAGAAACTGCATCGGGTATAAAGATCATAGCAGTAATAGGTCTTGGTAAGAGAAAAGAAAAAGTTTACAAAAATTCTTCATCTTAGATTAAGTAGTGTGACTGATGGGGGTCGTGACACATGACATTATTCATTCTCAAAAATTTTTTGTTCTTTATATGTGTGAGTTCATATATTTTATGGAAATATCAATTTTTTATTAATATTTCTTATTATTAAATTTCTATTTTATGTACTTTCAAATTTTAATACTTCTCAACTGTAAGCTTTTTACACAATCTTTAAATCATATTATTTATTAGACATGCAACCACATCTATATGCATACAAAACACAAACACAAATATATAGCCCCTAGAGAGGTTGTCAAACTTTACTTTAGCCTTCAAGCAAAATCCTACTCATTACCTATTTTTGTAATGCCTGAAAAATAAGAATGATTTTTCATTTGTGATTGTGAAAAGTAAAAAGAAATGTGAACCTTCCAGTGAGAATAGTACTCAGAAAGTTGAGGAAATTTTCTCTTGGCTTGCAAAACCTGAAATATATAATATCTGGACTGCACAGCAAAAGTTTGTTATCTCCTGCCCAAGAAGATAAAACAAGAAATCAGTGTAAGGTGACAAAATAAGGTTAAACACACAGGTTTGGAGAGAAATTATGATTGTGTACAACTTCCTGACATAAGGTAACTGCTGAGGATAGGGAGAGGAAAGAAGATATATGATGTGGGGGCATTTTCAGGACTTGGAGTTGTCCTGGGTGGTGTTGCAGGGACAGATGTTAGACACTGTATGTCCTGCCATGGCCCACTGGGTAGACCGGGGGAGAGTATAAACTACAATGTAAACCATTATTCATGTGGTGCAATGGTGCTCCAAAATGTATTCACCAAATGCAGTGAATGTCCCACGATGATGAAAGAGGTTATTTGAGGCACAGAGTCAGGCAACAGTCTGGCTTGCCTCTCTGGCCAGCTCTGGCGCGAAGTAGGTACCACTTCCGCTAGGGTAAGGGTGGCTGGTATGGGCGCTCTGCCCTCGGCCTGGTACGGGTGTCACCGCAGTCAGCCCGCCCTTCAGCCCTCCCACCGCACGTCATCTCATGCCCCCCCTGCTTGCCAAGCCAACCGCCTAGCCTTATAAGGGCATGTAGCCCACCCAGACCAATAGGGAGCTGGGGCCAGCAACGGCCCTCCCCGCACCAGCCCAGTATATCAGTGCCTGCAGTTCCGCAATAAACCAGATCTGTGCCATCAGCCAGTCTCTGTGGTCTGTCTCCTCTAGCCAGGCCACGTCGTCCTTGCCTCCTGCGACCCCACAAAGCCCCGCAGAGGCTTCAACTGGTGCCCAACGTGGGGCACGAGCACCCGCTGCCCGTGAGCAGGTAAGGACCAATTCCTCCTCCACTATGGGAGCCTCTTTCTCCAGCCGGCAGGCCCCGCAGGTTCGGGCGCTTGCTGGCCTACTGGCCTGCCACCAATGTAAGGTTTCAGCCAAGCAGCTCCAGACTTATTGGGATTTACTGATCCCCTTCAATCCCTGGCTTTCCACCGCCAATCTATGGGACCCTGACACCTACCGCATGCTAGTTGATCGTGTTTCCGCCGCTATGGAACATGAAAACAAGCGCTTCCCCCCCGGCCTTATTCCCACACTTATTGCCATCCGCTCTTGCTTGCTCGGCACCGCTCCGCCTGTCACAGCCTATAACTGTGCCCAGCCAGACCCCCTCGAACAGGGCAATTCCGACCCCACGGATAATGATTCTGCCTCCTTAGTTTTTCAGCTTAATAACATCCTGGAGGAGGACGAGGCCACCCCAGGTCCACCGCTGCCCTCTAAAATCCAAAATGATCTTGCCCCAAAAGGCCACCTTGCCGTCGAACAAAATGGCGATTCCGCCGACGCCGGGTGCCTCCCTAGCGCTAACAAACAAGATGGCGAATTTCCTCCTTCTTCCTCGGCTAACACACGGAAGTCTCTGTACCCGGAGCTTCCTCCTTCGCCATCCCCTGACAAACAGGAAGAGGTCAACTTGAAAGAGGAACCATTATTTCACTCGCCCCCAACTGGAGCGGTTGCCTCGTGGGCGGAAATGAGGGCGGGGTTACACAACCCCTCTCTAAGCAATACCACAGCACCACCTAGCGGTAGCCCTATGTTAACCCTGTCCCTCCCTAGCACCTTCTCCCCTGCTTTAAACCCGACACTCGCTTTTACTCCAAGCACCCTGCACCCGCTTACTCTTCCTCTGGTGGCCCCTCCCCCCATGCCGCTTACCTCCCATCAAGCCATGCCCCCGCCTCAACAACCCCCTCAGCTATACCCGGTCAACCTAATGCCTACGCCTCAGCGCCCCCTCCCCTGGTACCCGTACAGTCCTTCGGAGGTAAAGCGCCTGCGTGAGGCCGTCCGGGAGGATGGACTAGGCAGCCCTTACGCCCAACAACTCCTTAACGACATCTCGCTTAACTTAAACCTCCCTTATGACTGGCAAGCCATTGCCCGAGCCATCCTTACTCCCGGCCAGTTTGTTAATTGGCGAGCCCACGTTCAAGATCAGGCTGAGAAGCAGGTGAGGGCCAACCACCCCAACGGCATTACTTTTCCCCTGACTGCCTTCCTCGGCTTGCCACCCTACAACGTCCTGGCAGCCTTCACTCAGGCCACTGCCGTTTTCTGGGATCAGCTCCAGAGCATAGCTATGCATGCTTTTGGCAATTGCTCCACTATAAAAACTGAAACCTTCACTAAGCTTGTTCAGGGCAAGGAGGAGGATTTTTCTGCCTTTGTTTTGAGAGTTCAAGAGGCGTGTGCCCGCAAAGTAACCAATGAGCAGGCCCAAGCGCTCTCGCACGGGAGCTCATCTTAGAGGGGGCAAACCCTGTTTGCAAGCAAGCCATTGCTTCCAAATGCGAGGGTAGCCTCCATGAGTGGATTTTGGCCTGCAAAGACCTAGACCAAACCTCTCATACCCTTGCCACCTCCTTCACTTCTGCCCTCGCTTTGGCCATGGGACCTTGTTTCCGATGTAACCAGGAAGGGCACTTTGCCCGCGACTACCCCAACTCAAAGGGAGCCCCACCTCCCAAAAAGCCACCGGGGCCAAACACACCTTCTACCCCATGTCCGAAGTGTAAGAGAGGCTATCATTGGGCCAGAGATTGTCATTCACGGTCAAACATAAACGGCAAGCCTTTAAACTTCAAAGGGGGCAAGCCTCAGCCCTGCCCCCAAGAGGCACACCACCTGCCAAAACCCTAATGTGGTCCGTCCCTATAACTGGGAATAAGCCTACTATGGCCCTAAGGATTAACAACCACTGGTACCATGGCACCCTAGATTCTGGGGCTGAAATTTCTTGCTTCCCTGCCTGCTATGCCAAACATTGGGAAGTACAGCGCGGACCGCCCGTTCAGGGGGCCACCGGGGACTCAGTCTCTCAACGAGCGCGCTATCCCGTCACATGGGAAGATGAAGAAGGTCATACAGGTACCTTCCAGCCGCTCTTCCTGTCTGCCCTCACCACTATATTATGGGGGCAAGACATTTTAGAGCAAAGTGGAGCCGTCTTAGCCACGGTTCCCCCCCAATAGTTTGCGCCACTGCTCAGCTCGCTCCACCCGACCCCACCCCTCTGCAATGGGACACAGAGGAGCCTATCTGGGTTGAGCAGTGGCCCCTACCATCCCACAAACTTACCACCCTGCGCACCCTAGTCCAAGAACAACTTGAGGCCGGCCATATTGAGCCTTCCACTAGCCCCTATAATTCGCCTGTCTTTATTATTCACAAAAAATCCACAGGCAAATACCGGCTTTTATATGACCTCAGGGAAATTAATAAACACATTCTTCCCATGGGGTCCAGCCAACCTGGCCTTCCTCACCCTACAGCAGTCCCCCGTCGCTTTCATGTCGCTATGATCGACATCAAGGACTGTTTCTTTTCTATCCCACTGCATCCACAAGATTGACACAAGTTTGCCTTTACAGTCCCGCTCCCCAAACATCAGGGAGCTGCTTATCGGTATCAATGGAAAGTGCTCAGGCAAGGCATGAGGAATAGCCCTACCATCTGTCAAAATTTCGTCAACCTGGCGGTTGCCCCTCTCCAGCACCGAGCCTATATCATCCATTATATGGACGATATCCTCCTTGCCCACGAGAACCCCCACCAGCTGCAACTTGTTCTCACACAGCTCAAACTAAACCTGTCACTTACAGGCCTCCACATTAAAGAGGAGAAGGTGCAGCTTAGCCCTCCTTTTACCTTCCTCGGGTTTCGGGTTGCGCGCCATGTTGAGCCCATCGCCCCCCAACTGAATGTCCCCGCTCAGCTCTCATTAACTGAGTTGCAAAAGCTATGCGGGAATATCAATTGGGTTAGATCAGCGCTTCCCATCACTACGGCACAGCTCAACCCTCTCTTTGAGTTGTTACAAACATCCAGCAACCCACCCGAGGCAATTACTAAGAAAATCACCATCACACCAGAGGCACGAAAAGCCATACAGGCCGTGAGTCGTGCCCTGCAGTCCTGCGCTCTCCAGCGCTACGACCCCACTCAACCAATTTTGGCACTTATTCTCGCCACTCCAGGAACTTCCACGGGAGTTCTGTGGCAGCAGGGACCCCTGTTGTGGCTACACCCATCCAAGAGCAAGCTCCAAAAGATATGCCCGGCTATTCGCTTTTGGATCTCTCTTGCTGCAGACCTTAACACCCTCTGTCTGCATACATACCATGTTCCCCCCTCTACCATCGTCTGGCCACTCAATGCCAAGCAAACCACCCACCTCATCCAAACCAATGAGGATATGCAAGTCTTGCTTGAGGACTTTAGGGGAGAGTTCGACAATCACCTCCCCCACCACAAATTACTGCAGGGTCTGGTCCAACTCCCCTTTGCCGACCCATTCCATCCCTTCCCCTCTTCAACACCACTGCCCCATTCTACCACCATTTTCACAGACGCCTCCGAAACCAAATATGCGTTTGTAGTGTACCAACCTGGGCACCCCCATCCCCGTACGTTCACCTACACTAACCAATTCTCTGTGCAGACGGGTGAGCTACTGGCTGTGTATGCAGCCCTCAGGGCCTCCCCGGCCCAGGCCGTCAATATCTTCACTGACAGCCAGTATACACTCCAAGCCTGTAGTGTTCTGGCCTTTTCCACCTTCTTTCCTAAGGACACCCCCATCGACACGGCCCTGGCCTCGTTAAAGGAATTGCTTGAGCGCTGTACAGCTCCATGGTACGTGGCACACCTGAGAAGCCACTCAGACTTGCCCGGGTCCCTAACTCGGGGCATTGCCTTAGCCGACCAAGCAGTCTCCACCTATGCGCTCACCGCCATAGGGAACCTTATCAATCAAGCAAAGATACTTCACTCTAAATTTCATTTTTTGGCCGCCTCTCTTAAACATCTACTGCCGGACCTTTCTATAGACACATGTAAACATTTGGTGCGCGCCTGCAAAACCTGCACCCCTTTCCTGCCTCTAGGGCCCCTGCAGCCACAGGGGGTAAATCCCCGCGGCCTTAAACCAAATTCTCGATGGCAGCTAGATGTCACCCATGTACCGTCCTTCGGACACCTCAAATATGTGCATGTGGCCGTTGACACCTTCTCTCACCTCTGCTATGCTGTCCCTCCCGCAGGAGAAACAGCCAAGCACTGCATTAAGGCCCTAAGGCAAGCCATCCTTTTCATGGGAGTTCCATGGGATCTAAAAACCGGCAATGGCCGTGCGTACCGCAGCTCCTCCTTTGCTGCCTTCCTTAGTCTCTACAACATCACTCACCATTTCGGGATCCCATACAACCCCCAGGGCCAGGCCATAGTGGAACGCACCCACCGCCACTTAAAAATTCAAATACAAAAGGAGAGAGACTTGCACCCACACAGCCAACCAAGTGACATCATAACAGCTTGTCTTATTCACATGAACCTCCTCTCCTTTGATAAGAATGGTCTCTCCCCCCTTCACAAACATTGGGGCCCCTCTTCCACACCAACAGTCGCCCCAATGGTTTATTGGAGAGACCCAGAAACACATACTTGGGAAGGGACCAGCCCCCTTCTCACCCAAGGGAGAGGGTTCTCTTGTATCTTTCCAGAAAATGCCTCGCAGCTAATCTGGATCCCAGGCCGAAACATCAAGCCAGCCACCGCAGCAGCGACGGATGACGAGGAGGGAACATCACCAGCTGCACAGCCTTACCTACTGGATGACCTACCTCGTCCTCGACGAGCCGGCCACCAAGCCCAACACTGAGCTTATCCAGCTCCTGCACCTGTACCACCGCGCCCGAGCTGTCCACCCACCACCAAATAACAACCCCACTTCGCTTGTTCCCCTTCTCATCCTTCTTCTCTCCCTTGCCGCAACAGGAGAAGCCGCTAAGCTGCGCAGCCAGTATGAGCTTTGGGCCGCTTTACAAGCCCCCCCCCCCGGATTTCTCTTTCTGACCCACTCTAGCCCCCTCTTCCCCGCCATCTACCACACCTCCTGCGACCTCGGCCTCCCACGCAACCCTATGTTCCAACCTTCCTCCTCCCACCTCAACGTTTCCATTTCACCCCCCCGGGACGCCATTTTCCTCTCCCTCAGTAATCAGTCTGACTCGTCCTTCCCCGACATCCTCTACTTCCTCCCTCGCAATATCTGCGAATTTTGGTACAATCGCACCTCCACCTCCGCACGCGCTTCCGGCATAGCCTACCGACTAGATGGCCTCTGGCCATCCACCTCCAACGCCACCCGATCCAAACAATTTGCAGCTTATGTGCAACGCCCCCCCGCCCCCAATTGCAGTCCCAAAGGCTCCCCCATGCTGCGCCCTTACAGTCTTTTCGCTGGTGCGACTGCACACACCCCAACCCTACTGCCACAGGCCTCTTCACCCCCATGGCCTTGCTTCCTAATGAAACAAGTACCACTATCTTCACCGACCCGCTCTGGGTCACACCCGCATACTCCTTCTCTACCTTGTCCCTCTGTGGGCCCTCTTCCTGCCTCAATCTTCGACCCTTCATCTTTCTCTCCAACTGCTCCCTCTCCAACGGCACTCTAACGGTCAACGGCTCAACATCAACCTTTGCCAGTCTTTCCATTCAAACCATCCACACCTTTGCCTACGTTAAGCCCCCATTTGCCTTTCTCCTCTGCAGAACTCTAAGCTTCTCCTCCGCGGCCTGCTTTCTCTCCAACTTCTGGAATAACTCCTTCCCATACGCTTTCCTGGTTCTCTAGCCACCCCTCGTATGGGTCCCCATCAACGCCTCTGACTGGGTCCCTCCCCAACTCTCCCCCCGTCCCCTGTCCTCGTCAGATCTTGCACCCCGCAGGGTTCAGCGCGACTTCGGACTTTCCGTCGCCTTCATCGCTTCCTTAGCAGCCGCCACTACCGCCGCCGTTGCCCTAACGCAAACCTCCCTCACTGCCGGAGTTGTCAACAACATCTTAGCAACAACCCAAGCAGCCCTCGGCACTCAAATGGACATCAACCTTCTCCACCACCACGCCATCTTAAACCTCCAGCAACAAATAGACTTGCTTGCCCTGGACGTTGATACCCTTTATTCCCTTGCCAACACCCTGTGTGACAGGTGCTACCCGTTCTCCCAGCTCTGCATCACCCCTGTCCCTGTCAACCACTCCGCCCACTGGTCCACCCTCAGAAACCTAATACTATCTTCTTATAATGCCTCCTTCTACAACCACACCCTGGTGCTTCAGGCCTACATAGAGAGTTATTCAGACCTAGCTATTCCCCAGCTCGCCTCATCTGTCCTCAGGGAGCTGGGGCAAAAATTCGCCAGCCTGTTCATCCCTGCCAGCCTGGCATTCTATGGCATTATCGGTGCCGGGCTCTTGCTCGTCCTCCTCCTCCTCTGTTTTGTCCATGGCACCCTGCGGCATGCGCAGCAAGAGCGACGGCTTATTGCTGCTGCCTCTCTGGTTTTAGTAAAAACGAAGGGGGAGATGAGGCACAGCGTCAGGCAACAGTCTGGCTTGCCTCTCTGGCCAGCTCTGGCGCGAAGTAGGTACCGCTTCCGCTAGGGTAAGGGTGGCTGGTACGGGCGTCACCACCCTTGGCCCGCCCTTCAGCCCTCCCACCGCACGTCATCTCATGCCCCCCCTGCTTGCCGAGCCAACCGCCTAGCCTTATAAGGGCATGTAGCCCGCCCGGACCAATAGGGAGCTGGGGCCAGCAACGGCCCTCCCCACACCAGCCCAGTATATCATGCCTGCAGTTCCGCAATAAACCAGATCTGTGCCATCAGCCAGTCTCCGTGGTCTCTCTCCTCTAGCCGGGCCGCATCATCCTTGCCTCCTGCAACCCCACGAAGCCCCGCAGAGGCTTCAGTTATTGATGTGGGAGGAGTGGGCTGAAGGGGGTGGGTGGTATATGGTGACCTCTTATATTTTTTGAATGTAACATTAAAAAAAAATAAAAGCAATGTTGATTTAAAAAAAAGTCTCTTAAATTTTGTTAAAATCAAAACTCTCTTGGGGTTACAAGAGACACATTTGTTAATTTATGAAGAATTCAAGGAATTTGTAAACAGATAGGAAGCAGTGGTTGTAGGATTAATGATTTCTATTTTAATAAGAAATCAGAACAAATACATAAAGTTGGAAAAATTAAATTACTTTTATTTATTTATAAAAGCATATATTGGGAGCAGATGTAGCTCAAGTGGTTGAGCACCTGCTTCCCACATGGGCAGTTCCTGGTGCTTCCCAAAATCCCAAAAGCAAAAAAAAAAAAATACACACAACAAGCAAACAAATGATCAAACTACTTTGGGAGGGCTGAGCTCAGTCCCACATACAAGGTCCAGTTAATCCCCAGCCCTGGTACTTAAAAAAATAATAAAAAAGCATATAATCAATATTGAAGATTTATTATTAAAAAACTCCATATGATATTCGAAATATAGAGAGCAGATTATAAAAATTAAAGGAAAAACTGTTATAAAGAAATTTACTGTTGGATATCATAATAAAAGTCTCTTGAGATTTGACATTTAGAGAGACAGTAAAATGTGGATGATGGAAATATTTGAATACTTTTATTAACATTAAAATTAAAATTATTACATTTGACAAAAATAATATGCATCTGCAATCAACATCAAAATATTCCTAAAAACTAGAAGTAAATTTTAAAAGCTTAATCAAAACCAAATAAAAAACCATAGCCTATAAAGTCAAATTAAAAATCAAACTATAAATAATAGGAATAACATAAGATTTTAATTATAAACAAATTAATTAACTTACAAAGAGAGAGAGAAACACTAACCATACAATTGCATTTCTCATATATTGAAGGAACTGATAAACAGAAAACAAATAGTGACATAGAAAATGGGAAAAGTATATAGTTGCTTAATAAATTAAAAACTGATAGCTTGGGAAAATAATAAAAAGTATGAACATTTTACAAACATCATCAGGCAAATTAAAAGAACTATACAATTATTTAATGGGATGAGGAAACATGAAAAAAGATACAAATGTGATAACTGCATACATATATATGCTGCTAAATGAAAACATAATTGAATTATTTATTTTTTAAAAGTGATAGCTCAAAGTAAGAATAACCTCAGCACATGCTGAAATATTCCTTTTCATACTGTAATTAGTGTCTTGGAATGTGTAATGGGTTGAAATGTGTCCCCTGATAAAGGTATGTTGAAGTACTAACCCCCCACTTGAGAATGAGACAGTATTTGGAAACAGAATCATTATTAGTTAAAATAAGTTCATTTAAAGTAAGGTCACACTGGAGTAGGATGGGACCTGTAG
This sequence comes from Dasypus novemcinctus, assembly GCF_030445035.2. Lineage (NCBI taxonomy): Eukaryota > Metazoa > Chordata > Mammalia > Cingulata > Dasypodidae > Dasypus > Dasypus novemcinctus. Next base: position 58,145,902 of record NC_080673.1, read on the forward strand.
CAGTTTGATATGGTTATGAATTCCAAAAAAAGATATTGGATTATGCTTGCAATCTGATCTGTACCAGGGCATGACTGAGTTATGATTAGTATGTTGAGTCCCCACCCACGAAGGGGTGGGGACTCACAAATAAAAGGCATGGCAAAGAACAGAGTTAAGAGTTTCTGATGTTGGAGTTTTGATATTGGAGTTTGATGCTGAAGACTTAAGCTGGGGCACTGAGAAGTCAGCATGCAGAGGAAAGAGAAGAAAGCCCCAGGAAGAGGAATCTTGAACTCAGAGAAGAGCAAGCCCCAGGAACATAGGAACCCAGGAAGCCTGAACCCTCGCAGATGTCAGCAGCCATCTTGCTCCAAATAGACTTTGGTGAGAGAAGTAACTTATGCTTTATGACCTGGTATCTGTAAGCTCCTATCCCCCAAAATTACCCTTTATAAAGACCAACCAGTTTCTGGTAATTTGAATCAGCACCCCTTTGGCTGACTAATACAGAATTTGGTACCAAGGAGAGGGGAAGTGCTTTTGCAATTACGGAAATGTTGGGAAGGTTTTATAAATGGGTAAGGGGTATTTTTTGGAGGACTTGTGAGATGCTTGATGGAAAAGCCTTAGATCATTTTGGAGAGACTGTTCATAACAATATGAATGCTAAAGAGACTTTTTATGATGCCTTAAAGTAAATCATGAAACTATTATTGGAACCTGGAAGAAAGGTAATCCATGTTTCAATTTGTGGAGAATTTATTAATATTAACCCCTGGTGTTTTATGGAAGGCAAAATTAGAAAATGGCAAACCTGGACATTTAGCTGAAGAACTTTCCAAAGTAAAACCAGTTAATGTGGCTTGGCTTCTGTTTGCAGCTCATAGCAAAATGCTAGATGAGAGAGAGATGCTGTGGACTATGCTGTTGGGCACAAAGAAAACAGAAACTGATTCTGGAAATTCCAACCCTCTGGAAATCAAGCTCCCAGATGAAATTGCCCCCTTGGAGGATTTAACTGAACTTGGAACTGGTAAATCAAGATTGAAGGTGCAGTTATCTAGGAAAGACTTGAGGCAAGTCTAACCAACTGATGGCTTAGACCCCTGCTTCCTGCATGCTAAACCAACAAGGTTTTTGAGAGGGCTGTATGAACAAAACTACTGTCAGCTGGGAATAAAAAGGACATGGAAAGGAGAGATTGAAGGAGAAACAGCTGTAAGGGAAAACCATGGAAGCTGAGATCTGGAATTAAGACTTCACCTTGGGTCAAGAGAGGAACCCCACCCATTTATACAGAGGTGACTTTGCCCCAGCAGTTGAAGAGGGTGGGTGTTCCTGTCCAATGTTCTGGGAGAATTTTGCTGCTCCAGGGTACAGAGAGGGTGGAGCACATTCCCCGAGGAATAGGGTGGTTAAGATCAGCACCCCACAGGTCTGAGAGGGGTGGACCTGTCACCCAAAGGTTAGGGAAGGACAGGTGGTCAACTCATTGCTCTTAGAGGGTTCAGCCTGTATGCCAAAGGTTAGGGGCAATGTTGTCTTCACATCACTGTATTAGGGGGGTTAAGACTCTGACCCAAATATTGCAATCCGCCCAAAACTCTTGGAGGGAGAGGTTTGGAGCTTGGTGGACACCTAGATGCTTTATGAGGGTGGAATCAAGAAAATGACTGTTGGGTAAGACTGTGGAAAGGGTGGGTTCCCACATGGCCCCAAGGAAAAGAAACCATCTTCTTAAGAATGACTCTTAGACTTAAAATCGAATGAAGAATGCCCTTCAGGTTTACTGAACTGTAAAGGACCTGTGATTCATGATTACTGAACTGTAGAGGGCCCGTGATTTATGTTTCCTTCCCAATTTCTCCTTATTGTAATGAAAATGCTTATCCAATGTCTGTCCATTTGTCAATTGGAAACATATATTGTTTTGTAAGTTTCAGATGTCTATAGCAGACAGAACTTTGCCCTGAGAAATTGTTTTTGTTTAAATTAATTTTGATATGATTTAGGACTTGCATTTTTACTGATTTAAGGTTTTTTCAAATATTGTAATATCTTTCTGGAATTCCGAAGGTAGAGTTTAGCAATTTGCTATGATTATGAATTCCAAAAATAGATACTGCACTCTGCTTGTAATCTGATCTATACCAGGGCATGACTGAGTTATGATTAGGGTGTTGAGTCCCTACCCACTAAGGGGTAGGAACTCACAGATAAAAGGCATGACAAAGAACAGAGTTGAGGGTTTCTGATGTTGGAGTTTTGACATTGGAATTTGATGCTGAAGACTTAAACTGGAGCCCTGAGAAGTCAGCATGCAGAGGAAAGCGAAGCAAGCCCCAGGAAGAAAGGAACCTTGAACCCAGAGAAAGGCAGGCCCCAGGAACATAGGAACCCAGGAAGCCTGAACCCTTGCAGATGTCAGCAGACATCTTGCTCCAAATAGACTTTGGTGAGGGAAGAAATTTATGCTTTATGGCCTGGTATCTGTGATCCCCTACCCCCCAAAAAATACACTTTATAAAAACCCACCAATTTTCTGGTATTTTGCATCAGCACACTTTTGGCTGACTAATATAGCCCCTAATCCAAAATGTCTGGTGTCTTTATAATATTATTGGAGACACAAACAAACAAGACAAGATGGCCAACTGATGATGGAGACTGAAGTACTGCAAGCCAAAGAAAACCAAGGGTTGCTGCCAAACCACCAGAAGCTAAGAAGATGCAAGGAAGTATTCTCCTCTATACATATCAGAAGGGAACATGGCATTGATTTTGGACTTCTGGCCTGTGAGAAAATAAGAGAAACTCACTCTCTGCCTTGGTGAAATATGGTAGATTTTGATGTCTAAAAATTTCCTTTGTTAAGAACAGGTACATAATAATTCATAGTCATATCATCAGTGATATGATTTTCATACCTAGACACTGTCAGAGTGGATAATTCCCCAGAAAAAGGAAAGAGAAAGTATATGAGTAAAAGAGAATAATGTATTGGCTTATTTGTATCCGATGGGCTAAACAAATATTTTAAGTAAAGATGGATATCAGGCTTAAGTAATACTTAAGTGTTTGCTTTGCTTTATTTATACTATAGAGCCAGTAGTATGTCTCAGGGCAAAGTAAAGAATTCAATTTATTCTTGTAAATAAATTTTAATATTTTTAAAATGATACAGTCAAGTGCATTTTTTGTCTGTAATGATTTGGACTTAATTTGCTTTATGGGTTTATAGCAGCTTCTCATTTTACACTGTATGACATCTTATAATAAAATATACTGCTAAGAATGCATGTGTTAGAAGTAGGTGTGTGTATGTGTTATTTGTTCATAACAGTTCTTATCTCACTTGCACGTTCATTTAATTTCCTGCAATTTTAAGCTAATCGATAGTATAGAATTACCCAAGAATTTGCTTTCTTCTTCACTTGAAGCATAGTAATAATTACTGAGCTATCCTGATTAAATACAAGCATATGTTATTAAGACAGTAGTTTGTATGTCTTTACAGTAATAATGATTTATGGCAATATGTTGTATTTCTTGGGAATTTGCTTTCTCAAATATTAAGACTTCTGTAATCTCCCTGAAATCTTTCATTCTGAAGACTCAGTTGGCCAGAGAGTGAATGAAATATCAAAATTAAAATGAATAAGGAATGGTAAGGTAGTTTAATGATAGTCTCTTAAGACAAATCATCATTAGGTCCATTAAATGTAGATGGACTCTAGGGATGCTCAGGGACATTAAATGAAACACACTTAGAGAAATTGACTAAAATATGGATACAAAAAGAAGGAGACAATAAACAAAAAATACATATTTTTTGAAAATGCTAGCTAGAAGATCACATTTGATGCTATCTGAGAAACACAAATCTAACACTAAAATGTATAAGTGGGTCTTTCTTATAGACAGGTTGCACTAGATGAAAAACAACCTGTACTTTCATTTTGAGTTCTTATGATATAGAGAGCAGGAAAAAGCAGTGCTTCCACTCTTTTTACAGAAATAAAGATGGAAAATCTATATTAAATTGCAAATTAAGGGAGCAGATGTGGCTCAAGTATCGAGCTCCTGCCTATAACATGGGAGACGTATGGTTCAGTTCCTGGTGTCTCCTAAAGAAGACAGTGAGCTGGCACGATGGGCAGGCATAACAAGCTGACACAATAAGATGATGCAACAATAGACACAAGAACAAAAACACAATGAGAGACACAACAAAGCAGGAAATGGAGGTGGCTTAAGCAATTAGGTACCTCCCTCCCACATCAAAGGTCCCCAGTTTAGTTCCTGCTGCCTAAAGAAACAAGAAAGATGAACAGATGCAGCAAGTGCAATTGACAAGGGAGTGCAGAGAAGTAAATAAATAAAAATAAATATTAAAAAATCCTGCAATTACTAAAATTTCCTGAAACTACCAGAGAACTGAGATCACAGAGCAAACATGTAACCCAAAATCTGGAGACAGGTACCAGCAAGGTTATTCAATACTCAAGCTTTGCTCATATGTGCTAGATACTAATGAATGACCTATAAATTGATTCAAAGATTCAGCTAGAACATTTTTTTAATTGATACAGGTTGAGCTTCCAGCATATTTTTCTTCTAGAAACTGTACCAAGTGATCCCAGGAAGATTGGGACAATTCTGAGTTAGTTATCAGTGTGGCACTGACTGAAAGATGGGAAAAGAAGGCTACACCAAACATCTACTGAGTCCCATATCTTCTGTATCCCTCAATGGGGAAAAAAAATTCTTAATTTGCCAATGGGTGGGGAGTAGAACAGTTGTGAGTACAAGAAAAAATGGTATCATGTGGGCACTAGTGGAACCCCAACACAACAAGGAAAGTGCAACTGGGGAGAATAGAATTGCACCATGATCAAAATTATCCAGAGCCACATTTTCTATTGCTCCTAAGGTAGAGGATTTAAAACAACTGTGATGAAATATATTAAAGGCTCTAAGGATAATGGTGAATATAGTTTTTCAACAGAGTGATGGAAAGTCCTAGAAAAAAATCTAAGGGCAATGCTAGGAATTAGAAACAGTAATAGAGAAGAAAAACACCTTAAACAGGTACTTTAGGAGACATAGGAAAGTCAAAGAATAATTAATGAGCTTGAATATATATCAATAAAATTGCTACCAAACTGAGAGACCAAGAGAATACAAGATGACAAACACAAAGAGAACATCCAAGAGCTCTATAACAAAAAAAGTTCTAACATATGCATATTTGGGATTCCAGTAAAATTTAAAAGAAAGAAAAGACAAAAGAAGCTTCAAAGGAAAGTCAAACAGAAAATCATCTACAATTAGTGATGTACACAAAACCACATATCAGAGAATTTCAGAGGCATGAAGCACAATTCAAAAACAAAAACAAATTCATGGTAGCATCATATTCAAACTGCTGAAATCTAAACACAAGGACAAAAATCTTGAAGGCCACCAAAAAAAAAAAAAAGAAAAAAAAAAAGTACAGCAAACTTCTCATTCAAAACTTTGTAAACAAAAGGACAATGGAAAAACATTTTTAATGTACTGAAAGAAAATAATCTGTCAGCCCAGAATTCAACAACCACTGAGAATAATCTTCAGAAGCAAAGAGGTAATAATGACTTGGTCAGACGAATCGGAGCTTGATTTTTCAGCAGACTTACACAACAAGCAGTATTAAAAGAAACTTTTCAGGAAAAAAAATGGTACAATCAGAAACTTGAAAATAAAGAAGGGAGAATGTAATAAATGAAATAACTTAGGGCAAAAATAAACTTTACATTATTAAAAATTTAATTGTTTCTAAAATCTATGAGACTCTTTAAAACAATAACAGTAACAAGGCATTATGTGTTTATGGCATAGGTGAAGTTAAAACATGGGGCAACAATGATGCAAGGGATGGGTTATCAATTGTGAATTCACTACTGAAAGCTTCTAAAGTTATCTACCAAAGAGAGTTTTAAAATTTTGAAATATGTCGCTTTATAATTTTCTTTTTCTTTTGCACTGATCCTTGGTATATTGTCTAACAAAAATGTATGTAAGTCAAAATTCAAGAGATTTTCCCTATTTTATTCAATAATTTATAATTTTAGGTTTTACAATTGTGTGTCTTATTTTGACTTAATTTCTATCTATATATTGGCCAAGATTTTATTTTTTATTTTTTGGAAGGGGAAGGAGGGCAATTTGCATCTAACTATTACAGCACAATTTATTAAAATAAGTGTATCCTAGTACAATTTATTTTCTTTTTTTGTCACATATCAATTAACCTGGACTTGCATTTCCAGAAAGATTAAGTGAATGTATTTTTCTCTATACCTCCTCTTTGTACAACTGTAAAATAACAACAACAAAAAAATAAGAATACACTAAAATTTGGAGATGAGAAAGTAGTTTGCTAGGACTTTAGGACCCAAGTTTTCTGGACTGAGTCTTTTGCAGACTCCAGAAAATTATATTCTTATGCTCGTCCATTCCTGTGGATATGGCACCCTTCGGTAATATTGAATTCATTTAGGGGCCTTTGATTGGGGTACTTCTGTGAGGCATGACCAAGGGTGGGTCTAGGCCATATTGCTGAAGTCTTTTATAAACAGGAGAAACATTCAAAGACACATAGAAGAAAAGAGCTGTAAGCTTTTACCCTGCCAAATGAGAGAGGGCTCCAGGAACACCTACAGTCACAGAAAGACAGAGACACCCTGAGAAAATGAGAGAGAGACTAGAGGTTGGCATCAACAGAGAAGCCGGAAGGTGAAGCAATACAGGCCAGGGAGAGACAAGCTGTATGTCCACATTTTAGCTCAGGAAGAAAGAGAGCTGAAGGAGAGAGAGAGACCTGGTGCTATTTTGCCTTGCCACATGGCAGGAGTCCAGGATCTGCCAACAGCCAACTTTTGATGAGATAGCATCTCTGATGATGCTTTGATGTGGACATCTTCACAGCCTTGGAAATGTAAGATTTTACCCTAATAAATTCCCATGATAAAAACAACCCATTTCCAGTATTTTTGCAGCCTTTACCAAATTAAAACACCAAGGAATGTCATATTGTTGAGGTCTTTTGTTTGTTTTGCTTTGATTGTGCTTCATATATTACAGATCAGATGATACAAAAGGCTGCAACATGGAAATGACGATAGGTATAGACAAAGAACAAACAAGCAAAAAACCAATAAAACTCTGCTTTTTCAAGGTAAAGGAAGTGGAATGGGGCAACTGAGTGGGACAGAAAACTTTTAAATGTTTTGGCTACTAGGTGCTCTCAATCAACTTAATATCATAAAAACACTGTGACTCTTCCCCCATGCATGGCAGCAGATTGAAAGGGTAGTTTCAGTTTCCACCCTTGCTATGCCCTCCAAGGCATCCAAAATCTTAAGCCAGCATGGTATTAGAGAAAGTAAATTGGGGAGCCAAAATGTTCATCTTTACCAGATGTTGATGAGCTGTCATCTGACATTGAGTATCCTGATCATCCATACCCACTTTGTGAAAATATGGTGTTCCTACACCTCAATGTTGGTATTGTGTCAACAGAAAACTAGAGGAGAGTCTGGACTCTCATCACAGCCTGCAGTGAAGTGGAAACCCTATGCCAATATCAGTGGCGACCACAGGGGGAGCGTGAACTTCACCTTCAATGGACAGTAATAAAGTATCCTCCCCTTTCCTAGAAGGCCCAGGGAAGAGGCAAGATTTATCCCACTACATAGCAGGAATGAAACTATCCAATCTTGAAGTAAGACAAGGATAACTGGGAAGAAGTAACAAACAAACCTACCTATCCCTACTGGAATGTTATCAGTGAAGGCTTCTTAGGGAAGCAAAACTTCAACTCTTTGCCAGCAATAACCAGGTACTCTTTTCTCAAAGGAATGTCAATGGAGAGAGAATTGAGGACCTGGACTACTGTTTCCACCTGGAAGTAGTGAGATGGTGGTGGTTTCTCCTTTCCTTCACTGGAGTGGTATCAGAAGAAGCCACTATAACAGAATATTTAAATAATATCCAGAAACTCATAGCATAATAATATGTATGTTTCACTTGAAAATTGCTTGTTATACTAAGAAAGAAAAAAATCTCAACTTAAATGAGAAAGTTGCTAGACATATGCCTATGTAAGATGATACAGGTATTACAATTATTGAAAAAGAATTTTAAAGCAGTTATCTTTAAAAGGTTTTAATAATTAATAGCACACTTGAAAAAATGGAAAAAAAGTAGAAATTCTCAGCAAAGTTATAGAAGATAAAAGGGAAAACAAAGTGAAATATTATAATTAAAACAACAACAACAACAAAAGAATCACGGTAGATAGTCTCAACAGCAGATGGAGACAGCAGTGGAAATGATCAGTTGAGATCATAAGTAGAATAATAGTAATTATCCAACTGAGATAATTAAGAGAAAATTGAAACAAAACAAAACCAAATACACAGAGCTTCAGGTACCTGAAATGGTATAATAAAAGGTCTAACATTCATGTCATCTGAGGTGAATGGTTGACAACACATTCAAATAAATAACGGCTGAAAATTTTCCCAAGTTAGTTAAAGACAGAAAACTACAGACTGAAGAATTTGAGAGCCAAAAATAGAATTAAACAAATATATTCATGCCAGGACACATCATAGTCAAACTTCTGAAAACTAAAGACAATGAAAAACTGAAAGTAATGAGAAAGACAGTTTGAATGACAATGAATTCCTCATCAGAAACCATGGAAGGGAAGTAGACTTGGCCCAGTGGTTAGGGCCTCTGTCTACCACATGGGAGGTCCGCAGTTCAAACCCTGGGCTTCCTTGACCAGTGTGGAGCTGGCCCATGCGCAGTGCTGATGCATGCAAGGAGTGCCATGCCACTCAGGGGTGTCCCCTCATGGAGGGAGCCCCAAGTGCAAGGACTGCACCCCGTAAGGAGAGCCGCCCAGCGTGAAAGAAAGTGCAGTCTGCCCAGGAATGGCACCACACACATGGAGAGCTGACACAACAAGATGACACAACAAAAAGAGACACAGATTTGTTGGGGATGATTGGTGCGGGCGTGCGCTGAGATCAGCGATGCCAATGGCATGGCTGCCAGAGCGGAGCCCATTTCCTGGTTCTTCTCCCTCCCTGCTCCTTTGTTCTCTGTTCCCACCACTGCCCAGGCTAACACAGTAACGTGCAGGCGCAAGGCGCGAAATTGAAGTCTGCCACTTCCCCTAGTAACAGCAATAGCCAATCCCTAACCGCCATCCCTCCCACTACCCCTCCCCTTCCCAAGAGTATAAATGCTTTGTTCTCACAATAAAACTTTGCAGCTTGATCCTCACCCTGTCTCGCTGTCATTCCTCACGTCTCCTGTCTCACCATTCTCCTCCGCGGGACCACGAGCCCCCGTTCCCTGCCCCGCTGGTGGGGGCTTTAACACAGATTCCCTTGCCACTGACAACAATAGAGGTGGACAAAGAATGTGCAGCAAATAGACACAGAGAGCAGACAACGGGGGGTGGGGTGGGGGGAGAAGGGGAGAGAAATAAATAAAATAAATAAATCTTTAAAAATAAAAAGAAACCATGGAGTCCAGAAGGAAGTAACACTATAATTTTCAAATGACTCATATCTAAAATATTTAATGAACTGTCAAAGCTCAACATTGAATAACATAAACAAAACAAATTCAATTAGAGAAGGGGCAAATACATAAAGATACCCTATCTTAGAAGATATATAGATGGAAAACTAGCATATGATAAGATGCTCAACATCCTTTAGAGAAATGCAAATCAAGAACACATGGTGGGAAGCAGACTTGGCCCAGTGGATAAGGCGTCTGTCTACCACATGGGTAGGAAGAGGAGAGAAATAAAAAAAATCTTAAAAAAAAAAAGAACACATGGTATCACTAAATACCTATGAGAAGAGCTAAAATTAAAAAAAAAAAAAAAAGTGACAATACCAAAGCTAGTAGGAACACAGAGAAACTAGATCGCTCATACTTTGGTGGCAGGAATCCATAATGGTACAGCCACTCTGGAAAATATTTGGCAGTTTAAAAAATGAAACATTCACATATCACACAACCTTGCCATCATTTTGGGGATACTTATTTTAGAGAAATGAAAACTTATTCACACCCAAAAACCTGTACACACGTGTTCTTAGGATCTTTATTTTTAATAATCAGAAACTGGAAATAACTAAAATATACTACTCTAGGTAAATGGTTAAAGAAAGTGGATCATTCATTTAGTGGACTATTATTCACCAATAATAAAGAATGATGTCTTGGTACACACAGCAACTTGAATGGATCTCAAGAGTATAAAAAGGCAATCTCAAAAGGCCACATAATGTGTGATCCAATTCAATAGCAATATATGAAATTATTAAGAAGAAGGAAAATTTAGTGGTTGCCAGGAATTAAGGATAGTGGTGGTAAGAGGAAAGATGTGACTATAAAGGGTAGCATGAAAAATGGACAAAAGGCAAAAAGAGTATTTGAGTAAATGATGAATGAAAACTTTCCAACCTTTATGAAAGACATAAATATTAATATCCAAGGGGGAAACCATATACCAAACAGAATAAATCTGAATAGACCTACCCTGAGACACCTACTATTCAAATGACAAATAACAGAGCTAAAGAGTGGTTCTGAAAGCAGGAAGAGAAATGCAAAGCATCACATAAAAGGAAAACTCAAAATATTAAATGCTGACTTCTCATCAGAAACCATGGAGGCAAGAAGAAGTGACATGATGTATTTAAGGTACTCGAAGAGAAAAACTGCCATCCAAGAATACTGGATCTGGCAAAACTGCCCTTCAAATTGAGGTTGAGTTCAACATCTTCAGAGATGAACAAAAACTGATAGAATATGTTATCAAATTATAACAGATACTAAAGGGATTGCTGTAGCCTGAAAGGAGAAAACAACAACAACAAAAACCAAAAGCACAAGACTTGAAGAAGAGCTTAGAAATGAAGCTTATTAGGAAGGGTAGACTAAAGGATAAGAAGATAGACAACAGAATGATATGGTAACAAAGAGACAAAGGACAAAATGTATGAAGTAAACAATGCCTTTACAGCAATAATATTGAATGTTAATGGATTGAACTCCTCAATCAAAAGATATAGACTGATACAATGGATAAAAAATTATGAGCTGTCTATATGTTATCTACAAGAGAATAACCTCAGTCATAAGTCATAATTGGTTTAAAAGTGAAAAGTTGGTAAAAGATATTTCATGCAAAGAGTAACTAAAAAAAAAGAGTTGGAGTAGCAATGCTAATATCATACAAAATGGATTTCAAATGCAAAACTATTATAAGGGATGAAGAAATCCATTATATAGTAATAAAAAAGGGGCAATTCACCAAGAAGAAATAGTTATGCTAAATATTTATGCAGCTAATCTGAGTGCCCAAATATACATGAGACACACCCTGGCAAAACTGAAGGGAGAAATAGACGTCTCTAAAATTATAGTTGGAAACTTTAATACACCACTCTAAATATTGGATAGAACATCTGAACAGAAGATAAATAAAGAAACAGAAAACTTGAATAACATTATAAATGACCTGAACCTAATAGTCATATGTAGAATATTGCACCCAAAAAAGAGCAGGATGTATTTTATGGATCCTTCTCCAAAGTAGACCATATGTTATGTCACAAGACAAGTCTCAATAAATTTATGAAGATTGAAATTATAAAAGATACTTTCTCTGTTGATAACAGAATGAAGTTGTAAATGAATAATGGATGGAAAAAGGGAAAATTCATAATCATACCATGATTAAATAATGTCCTCTTAAATAATCAGTGGACTAAAGAAGAACTTACAAAGAATTCAGCAAATACCTTGAGATTAATGAAAATGAGAACATAATATATCAAAAACTATGGGACACTGCAAAGGCAAAGTGGAGAGGGAAATTTATATCCCTCAAAGCTTACATTACAAAAGAAGAAAGAGCTAAAATTGAAGATCTAACTACACACCTAGAGAAACTAGAAAAAGAACAGCAAACTATTTCCAAACCAAGCCAAAGGAGAGAAATAGTAAAGATCAGAGCAGAAATAAATGAAATCAAGAACAAAAAAACAATAGAAAGAATCAATAAAACCAAAATTGGTTCTTGGAGAAGATCAACAAAAATTTTAAAAATTTCAGCTAGAATAACAAAGAAAAAAAGAGAGAAGATGCAAATAAATAAAAACGGAATTGAGATGGGGACAAACCACCTACACTAACCCTAGAAGAAATAGAAACTTCAACAAACCTGTTACAAGTCAAACCTCCCATAGCTGAAAAGCCCAGTTTCAGATGGCTTCACAGAATTTTACAATCATTCAAAGCTATCTAATACCAATCTTGCTCAAGCTCTTCCAAAATTTGAACAAGAAAGAATGATACAGAATTTTATTTTATGAAGCCAAAATTACATTCAGACAAAAACCAAATAAAGATACTACTAAAACAGAAAACTACAGACCAATATCTCTAATGAATAAGGATGCAAACATCCTCAACAAAATATTTGCAAACACAATCTAAAAGCACATTAAAAGAATTATACACCACAATCAAGTGAACAACAGGGTTGTTCAACTTAAGAAAATCAATTAGTGTAAGAGACAACATTGATAAATTGAAGAAGAAAAATCACATGATCCTCTCAATTGATGCAGAAAAGACATATTAAAAAGTACAGTATACTTTCTTGATAAAAACAATCCAAAAGATAGGAATAGAAGGAAGTTTTCTCAATATCATAAAGTGCATATATGAAAAATCTACAGCTATCATATTCTCAATGGTGAAAGACTGAAAGCTTTCCCACTGAGATCAGGAAAAAGACAATGATGCCAACTATCACTGCTGTTATTCAATATAATAGAATAAAATAGAGGTTCTAGCTACAGCAATTAGACTAAAGAAATAAAAGGGCCCAAAATAGGAAAGGAAGAAATAAAACTTGCACTATTCACAGATGATATAATCCTATATCTAGAATCTGATGAAAAATCTACAACAAAGCTATTTAAACTAATAGATGAGTTCAGCAAAGTGGTGGGATACAAGATTAATATGCCAAAAAATGTTTCTGTACACTACTGATGTACAAATCTGAGGAGGAAATCAGAAAAAAAATTCCACTTGTAATAGCAACTGAAACAATAAACTAAGAATAAATTTAAACAAGGACATAAATGTCCTGTATGAAGAAAAGTATGTTTTGTATGTTTTAGTAATGTTTTGACATTACTAAAAGAAACTGAAAAAGATTTAAATAAATGAAGGACATTCTGTGTTCATTTATTGGAAGACAAAATATCATTAAGATGCCAATTCCACCCAAACTGATTTACAAATTCAATGCAATCCCCATAAAAATGCCTACAATCTTTTTTGCAGAAGTGGAAAAACCAATTATTAAATTTATTTGGAAGGGTAAAGACCACACATAGCCAAAAAATATCTTTAAAAAAAGGACAAAGTTGGAGGACTCTCACTTCCAGACTTTAAAGTATTATTTAGCTACAGTGGTGAAAACAGCATGGTAATGGCATAAAGAGAGACATTGACTAATGGAATTGAATTGAGAACTCAGAAACAAACCTTGTATCTACAGTCAAGTGATATTTGACAATGCTATCAAGTCCTCCCTCCTGGGCCAGAACAGTCTATTCATCAAATGGTGCTGGGAGAAATGGATAGTCATATCCAAAAGAAAGAAAGAAGATCTCTATATCACACCTTATACAAAAATAAATTCAAAATGGATCAAGGACCTAAATATAAAAGCAGTAACTATGAACCATCTAGAAGAAAATTTAGGAAAATATCTTCAAGATCTCGTGATAGGCAGTAGTTTCTTGAATCTTACACCCAAAGCATGAGCAATAAAAGAAGAAAAAAAAAAAAAGATAAATGGGACTCCCAAAATTAAACTCTTTTGCACCTCAAAGGATTATGTCAAAAGTTCAGTGGAAGAAAATATTTGGTAATCATGTATCTGATTAAGGTTTAATATTCATGATATGGAAAGAGATTATACAATTCAACAATAAAAGACAACCTACCCCATTAAAAATGGGCAAAAGAGTTGAAAAGACACTTATCTGAAGAAGAAAATTAAATGGCAAACACATGAAAAAATGTTCAGCATCACTAACAATATGGAAATGCAAATCAAAACTGCAATGCAATATTATTTCACATTAGACTGGCCACTATTAGAGTCAAAACTGTAAATGTTCGAGAGCATATGGAGTGATAGGAAAGCTTTTTCACTGTTGCTGGGAATGTAGAAATTGTACAGCCACTGTGGAGGACTAAGGAAGCTGAATATAGACTTGTCTTTGGACCCAGCAATACCATTGCTAGGGATATACCCAGACGAACTGACAGCAGAGACATGAACAGACATCTCTGCACTGATATTCATAGCGACATTATTCAAGATTGCCAACATTTGGAAACAACCCGGGTGTCCATCAGCTGATGAATGGATAAACAAATTGTGGTGGATACACATGATGGAATATTATGCAGCTTGAAAAAGAGATGAAGTTCTGACGCTTATGACAACATGGATGAACCTGGAGGACATATATGTTGAGTGAAGCAAGCCAGACACAAAAGGAAAAATACTATTATGATTGCACTATTATGAACTAAGCATATTCTGTAAACTCATGGTGTTAATCATTTGAATATACATCACCAGAAAATAGAAGGAAGTAGAGAATGGAAAGCTGAGGGTTAATCTGTGCAGAATTGGTAATTAAAAATGATGTTTGTGAATCTTTGGGAATGGTTAAAGCATATCATGGTGTTTGTAACTAGCAGTGCTGTTGTATGGGTATGACAGTGGTTAAAAAGAAATGTCTAAGATCATATACATTACTAGAAGGAAAGATAGAAACTGTAACATGAGAGTGTATAAAATAGTAGAAACTCTTGTAAAACACAAATATGGGGAATATGCATATATAGGACTGATTATAGAAAATAAAAATACAAATATACTAGGGAGAAAAGAATAGCAGCTATCTGCAGCAGGTAAGGAATAGAGAGATTGAGAGGTCATGAGTTCAGTTTGGTTTTTGTTTATTATTATTATTGGAATAATGAACGTGCTCTGGAAATGACTGGGGTGGTGAAGTACAAATATGTATTACACTGAAAACAGTATGGTTAACGCTACATCAGAGCGCATAACACTGTGCTTTGAGCATTCAGGCATTCAGTACCAAGTGAGAAGACAGATTCCAGGTTTGGGGCTAAATTAGTGATGCTCAACCAGGGGCAATTTTGCCTCCCAAGAGAATATTGGCCAGAACTGGAGACATTTTCAGTTAACATAACTAAAGAGGATGCAATGCAACTAGTATATAAAGGTAGAGGTGGAGGATGCTGCTAAGTCTCCTACAATACACGATACATTCCCTCACAACAAACATTTAGCCCAAAATGTCAATAATGACAAGATTTAGAAGCTTGGGACCCTAAATCATTTTTCTATCTCTGCAAGGTTATATTTTTACTCTTAAGTCTACTTCTCAATGAAGACCATACTTGTAGGAAAGGGAGTGGGATTGGCAGCATTCAGAGCTTCTTGTAATTGAAATATTTCTGCCAAGGCCTTCTTATGGCTCTAATTCTCAATATCAGCAATGGAATAGGAAACATGTTTACATATCTGAGAAAGTTATTTAGAAGACATTGTGAATAAATATACTGAAATAATTGAAATTTATTTTAACAAATGTATGCATGGCTTTCTCTACATTTTTGAGAGAAATTAAATGATTTATGTAAGAATCAATGTTGTTATGATATCAATCCTCTCCAAATGGATCTACAGATTCAATGTGATACCAATCAATATCCTCAGAGGTTTTTTTATATTTGGAATTTGACAGATTAATTCTAACATGTACAAGAAAATGAAAGCTGAGAACCTTTTGAAAAAGAATACAGTTGACTCCAAGACTATCTATAAAGATACGTCATCAATAGTTAAAAATGTTGACTGGATGGAATGACAGATATACAACTGGAAAAGAAAGGACATCCAGAAATAGACTCACATATATATGTTCAAGTATTATTTTTTAAAAATATGCTAAGGTAATTTAATAAGAGAAGGGCTGACTTTCCATCAAATGGTCGTGTAAAATTGAATGTTCATGTAGGTTAAGAAAATGAATCTGGACACTGTATGTCACATCATTCAACAAAATTAAATTCAGATGGATCAGAGAGTTAAATGTAAATTATGAAGGTTTAAAAAACATATAAGGCAATAATTTTGATAAGATATACACAAAAAGTACAATAAAAGGAACAGAAATAATACATGAATGAGATGATACTTCAATAAGACCATATATACCTCAGTACACTTTAATCTGTAATATAAAATCCACTGACTTCATTATGTGAAAATAATTCCTCAGTAAGGTCCTTAAAATAAGCAAACAAGAAGACTGCTGTGAAACTTAGACTTTGTGAAATATAGGACTGTAATTCTTTGTCGCAGAGCCTAACAGAGGATCTTGCAAACCTTGACTAATTAGAAAGTTTGAAAATAATTAATTTTAATGAGAAAATAATTTCCATGCTTCATTGTTTGTCAAAAACTTTACAAAAAAAAGAGTTGTGTATGTTTCATTATGGAAACGTCTAGATTGATACAATGTATTTTTAAAGCCACTTCTCTGCTCACTTTTTAAATCACTGTAGATTTTAAAATATGCAAATAATATTAACAAGAATAATGACTCAGTCTTGTGAGTATTAAGACAGACAAAACAGGATAATTTTTTAAAGCATAAGCACTGCATGACCAAGAAAAAGTGAATTCTATAACAAAAAGATCAACTGTAGTTTGAAATTATGATCCCCATTACAACTGAGAATTTTGGAAAGCATCTTTTCTCAGATATATAGTTTGTGTCTACATCTATATCTATAGATATATATATCTATCATTTCTGTTATCTATCTATCCCCTTTCTCTTATATAAATATTTGCTCTCCCTTTTTTTAATACTAGAAATTATTATTAATATATCTGCATTCTTGTTTTGATGCAATTTATTTATAACACTTTTATTTTAAATGATATATAATCCATTGTTATAAAATAAAACTTTTCTTGATTCCTTGGATCCCTGGAAGTAAATTTCTGTTAGGAACAATTTTTTCCTATTTTTTCCCACTGACATTGCATTTCTTACAGGTACTAGCACCTCTAAGCAAATATCATGAGATAAGTTTCTGTCTCTAGGCAGTGATTCCTGCAGCAATACCCTTTGTACAATTAATGGACCATATCATAAAGACACATATTACTATACAATGGAAATTGATGGATAGAAAAAAGTTTGCTGTTTTTAGGCGCAGTTTAAGTCAGGAGTATTTTGACCCTGGACATCTGGGTACAACTCATGAATATGTATACGGCAATCATTTCTTAATGCACTTTTGTCTTTGTGATGATAGATAGATATGTTTCCAGCAGGCAAGGTATTCCAAAGGATACAGTCTGCTTCTCTTAAGTACTGCCAATGTAATTTGCATTTAAGTTGCTTATGTTCAGTCTTGTGCAAGAGATTCTAAAAGCCACAAAAGTTTGATAGATTGAAATTGAAAATAGCTTTAAAGCTATCTTAGTACTCCTCGTGTGTGGGTGTGGGTGTGCATATGTGAATGGATGTGATTTTAAAGTGTCAAATTTTACCTGAGCATAACTTATTATTTTTTAATATGAACAGTTTGGAGGCAATGCTATTGTGAAACACACTGGTGATTATATTACCACTACACAGTAATTTCTACAACTGAATGAATCTTACCTACAAATTAATTATAATCATTATGTGATGTTTTAAAGTTATAGCACAAGCAAACACTGTCCTCTCATATTCCATGCTATGATCAGCGTTTATTTTTAGGACTGCCACTTTTGAATTTCATTGAATCTGAACAAAATAAAAACAGAGAAGGGATGTTCTTTCTGTACAAATATTAGTATCTACCTAAAAGTCATGCCTTCCATCACTTTTAAACAAAACTGTCACTTTGCAAAATTAGATTACTAATTTCCACAAGGCAGGAATCTTTACCTTTGTCGTACTTTTTCAATATAATCATTAAGAGAAAACTCATGAATACTTAATGAAGAAGAGGCATTTGCATCATATAAATATGTTCAATCTCTTATTCTGTATGCAGTGTTTTCACTACCATCTGGCAAAGGTTTCAGTTGACTGAAGCTGAAGCAATAAATTAATACAGTAAAAGATGCTACCAACAGTTTTAAACCAATTAAAATACTTGAAGCAGGCTCAATGCATGTTAAAATGTTATGTCTGCTTCTGCCAACATCCATGCATGAAAGAAATATAATGAGCCAGCCATACTTGAAGTAAAGTTAGCAGGAGTCAAGATTTCTCTTTATTGTGGGCACTTAAATAAAGTCTTGCACAATTAAAAATTAAATACTGTCACTTGTCTCCCCATCACCTTGCCATCCCCACCTTCCAGACAAAGGATGAAACATTGTTTATTGATAATAAACATATGAATACTATCGTCTCTAAAACAACAAAGTTTGTGACTTCATGTCTCTTTGAAGAAACTCTACTGACTGACGTCTATTAGTGGAAACTACCATTAAATTTCCAAAATTTCCAGAAATTCTTACTGGAGTGGTGACAAGATAGATATTGGCCATGAAATGATCAATTCATTTCAGAATGCAAATGTTTATTTAGTCAAAATGACTGAAATCTCATGACTGGTTCACATGTACAGGATGTATCATAGTACTATACTACTAATTCCTGCTATTACAATGTAAGCACTGCTAATAACAACTCTCCAGTAGCTATTACAATTATTACAATTGGTAAATACAATTTACCAATATATTTTTGAGTGTTATGTGTTAGGAATTTTTCTAACCACTTTTTTAATATTGACAAAGTGTTTTGGATAACTCTTTTCATTTTCATCATTATTGATTTCCTGTGATAACAAAATAAAATATATCATATATACTGTCTTCTTCCTCAACCCAAAAACATTTAAACATATTTTGAAATCCAAACTGCAAAGGATATAAAGAAGTAACATTATGAATAAAAATATTGAGTTTCGCTTTCCTAAACAAAGTTAGCTTCATTTTCCACTATTCAAACACAGAAATTCAGGGACAACTGAGTAACTCTGTGTTGTTACACATGCTACCTCCCAACCCCTGCCCAGGCTGCTTTAATCCCTTTCAACTAAGTTTCACTATTTCATCAAAACTATACTCCAAGCAGTATTTTATCTGAGAAGTTCTGCCTGATCACAGAGTCAGAGGGAGATAATCCTATTCTATATGTCCAGAGGCCCCATTTATACATCTTTCATTAGAACTAATTAGTTTTGACAATCATCTTAATGTTTTTGACTTTTAGAGAATGGAGACTAAATCTTACTTATTAGATCTCAACATAAACTCTTAAATAAATGGAAATACATTTGAAGGATGGTGAGATGAACTGATAGAAACTTTTTGTTAAAGATGACGGAAAGAATCATTTCTATACAAAAGTCACAGTTTCTCTTTTCCTTGTCATTTCCAAATTTTGATAATAATCCATATGCTTCTCAGCAGTTTGGGATAGATTACTTTTTGGGTAGGGGGGGAACAGGGTGGGAGGGAAGGGCTGAAACATGACCTTGCATAAAGAGCAATAGCTTCACTTCACTTCAAATAGCATATATTAACTTAATTTCCAAGTCATTCTTAGAAATTGGCAATGATGTTTTATGATGTATGCTATATTTTGGCCCTCTCAATTTCCTTGATTCTGTTAATGCAATCTTGTTATCTTGCACCCATAATCCAGATATTTTATGGCTCACATGACAAATGTTTAGCAAAGTCAAAGACACAATGCAAAAGTGGAGGGGAGGTGAGACCTCCACTTATGGGGCAATGATGAAATAATTACCTAAGCTTGATATAGTAGCATTCTGAATATTAAATTGACATAAGAAATTTTGTTATTTTCATTTTTACCTTACCAGGATTTAACCTCTTTACATGAAATATATTATTGTGTCTATCTACATTTCAAGACTCCTTTATGATCTCATCATTAGCATTAGAAGTATGAAGTAATTATGTGCATGAGTGACTTTCCACAAAGGATAAAAGGGCTTCACAGATCAGGAAATACAAATTTAATCACAGCCTTATTTATTTTGTAGTTAGGAAAACATCATTATAATTTAAATAAAGACATTCCATTGAATACTAAATGATTGATATTATGTGAATTGAAGGTAGACTATTATAATATTGTTTTACACAGGTGTACTATATTTCAAAACCACCGTCATAGTAATCTACTCAATTCATATTTGATGAGCATAGAAAACTATTATAAGCTCTTGCCATGTTTCAAGATTTATCACTAAGGAGCTGCCTTTTATAACATTTCAGAGTTGCAAATTAATTATAATGAAAGCACCCTTATGAAGCTATTATTGCCAATGCATTTTATATACTTTGCAGGGTTGTTATATAAAAATAGTCACATTTTTAGAAATCATCATAAGAAATACATCCTGATTACCATATAATAAGTAAAATAAATACAAGAGTCAATCATATTTGATATGGAATTGGAACTAGATATAGGTGAAACAGTTTATATCATGTGTGAAGATTTTGCAAATACAATAATATTTTTGAAAATAACAATAACTAATATTTATAAAAGTTCACTAAATGTGTGTTATAGGCACTGTAATAAGGTGAAATGAATCAGAATTTTCTTAACATTTTTCAAGTTATTTGTAAAGATTTATGTCAGTTTTTCATTAATAATTCATGACAATGTACACATTTTGAAAAAATAATAGATGATACATAGATAGATAGATTGATAGATGGTTATTTTATATGCCTTGTGGAAATATCCAAATATTCTTAGGGTGAGGAATTTGCATTTTATGTGTTAACATATTGATATACCAATATATTAGACAAGGATTAATTTTTAGTGGTTATGAAAATGAATTTTTCTCAGATCATTTTATTCTATTATGTAGATCCTTATTCAAATATTGAAGATGAAAAGTTATATAGTTTCCATTTATTTGGCCATGAAAGTAAGCAACTACTTTATGTTTAGGAAACTGATAAGGCTCCTTTAGTAACTGCATCAATTGTATATTTTTGCCTAAAAAACCACTCCTGCAAGTAGTGTCCTAATAAAATAACCATTTATATGATCTTGATCTATGGATTGGCAATTTGGTAGGAGTCAAATGAAATGGCTTGTCTCTGCTCCAGGTAATGTGAACAGGGCTTACTGATGAGTTTGCAGTCTGGTGACAGGCTAGCTGAGGCCTGCCTGAGCAAAGATTGCCTCTTACAGACATGTGGCATTTGACTGTGGCTCTCAACTAATTTATCTATGTTAGCCTCTACATGGCCTCTCCAGCAACATACCTTAGTCTTCTTCATATGATGGCTGAACTCCAAAAAGACACATCGTAAAATGCAAATGCTTATCAAACCATTAACTGTCTTATATTTTCTGATTCCCATTGGTCAGAGCAAGTAAACTGACCAAGCTCAGAGTCAACATGGGAAGAAACTGCACAAGGATACAGAAACTGAGAGACCTGATTCATTGGTGGTTCTTAATGTAACAACCTACGACAGGAACTGGCCCTAATAATTCACAACCCTATTGCATGTGAAATATGCTTAACATCTTCCAAGATACTCCAAATCTCATAAAATTATGCATTAGAACAAATGAATTCAGATTTGGATCAGGTCAGGATGTAGGTAAAGCTCCTTGGGTATAGTTATTGAATATTTTCTTCCTTTATCCAGATATTTGAGAACTTAAATGAAAAAAGCATATTCCCTGATTATTGCAAACACAAAGGTAAGACAAGACAAGATAATGGAGTGGAAAGCACATAGGAACATTTGTCCATACAATTTTAAAATTCAGACAGACACACACTTCCAGGCTCCTTTTCTTAGAAATAGAAAATTTTCTTTGATTGATGCCCATTTGTAGCCATTTGGTAGAACTCTCTACTCAATTGTTCTCCATGACTCTTGGCTCTGCCATCTGAGAGATCCTTCCTTTTTCGTAAGTAATGACCTGTGTTTGCAACAGAGCAACTTTTACTGCACTTCCTTATTATAGAAAATTGGAAAAACAGAGTTTTTATTCATTATTTTGAATCATCTCATTTACTTTATAGTCCAATCATTGGGCAATTTTTAAGATACAGTTCTCTTAAACAGTTCGGGTTTTACTCATGAATCTTACTAGTGTCTATTCCACGACCCAAAAGTCATCCATACATATTTTAAGAAAGTCCTCTCTCTGCTTTTGGTTTGTCAGATTTTTGAAGAACTACACACTTACAATCTTAGAAATAATTTTGTCTAAATGAAAGGGTCTTCTAAGAATCATTTTAAAACTTTCTAAAGTCTTGATAAAGGGTCTTACCACCACATTTTTATTTGCTATTTACTCTAAGGCCATTTTCTACTTTGAGAATATTTTGTCTAATGGAGAAACTGGGGAGAGGATATAAACAGTTTTATTTTCCAACTCAACAAGGACTTATTTTTCCTGTAAATTCTATCTACAAAATGAAGAGCTACTTTTTTAGGCCATATCTCTTGCAGCACCTTCTCATATGTAGCTAGAAATACCTAACTGAAATTCTCAATATTTTATCAAAAAATCTTTATATTCATTTTTTAAAAAAATCTTCCAATTTCAGAAGCAATATGTTTCTCAGTTTTTCTGCCTACTATATAACATAGATCCGTTTTTTTTTCAGGTTTCACTAACATTTTCACACTTACTTTGTAACTATTTCTATACTTACAATCTACTTTCATGTATATATTCAGTCTCTTCCTTCCTCCTGATCCTGAAACCAATGTTATGTCTGAAGTTTTTGCTTCAGCAACATACCTCTTCCAGTATCAGTTCCTGTATCTATTATCTATGGCTGCAAACACATAACTCCAAAATTTACTTGTTTAAAATAACAACTATTTATAAGCATGCTATTCTGTAGGTTGCCAACTTGGTTATTACAATTTAATTATAGATAAGTCAGGGGAAATGTGTTCATACCATGCCACCGTCCCTTCCAATTTAAACATGCTTCATGTCATATATCCAAAAAATGTCATTGAAAAGTAAACAAGCCTAAGTGGATATTACATAATAGGCAAATTATGGCCTAAGTGACAGTGGACTAAGCTGTCACTTTTTAGGTTGAGATACTGCAGGGAAAGTTAGCTCCATGTTCTTCATAATCTACTTTCTATCTTTCCAGGCATCTTTTCTCCTGGATACCATCAGTCTTCCTTTCACATTGTTGAGGCTAAATATTTCAAACTCAACAACCATTTCAAAGGAATTCAGAGGTGTCTCCTAGAAATTTTTCAGTTCTTCTTCTATCTTCTGAACAGTATATACCTTTTTAAGTATTATGACTTCATGCATACTCAAAATGAGGGCTCAACTTTATGGAACTTTTATTTAGAAGTTATACCATCCTTTTAGTGTGTGGCCAAACCTTGGCACATTCTTTATTTCTTTTAAATTGTAACCAGATTATACATGCAAATAATATAAAATAATTTCTGTTTTTTGCTGTGAACAAAATCCAAGAGCCTATCACCTCACCACTTCACCCAATTCCTTCTTTGCAAGAATTATCCATTTCAATTTCATTGGCTATTTATTTTGGATACATACCTCCAATTTCTATTTTTTGTAGTCATAAACTTAATTTTAGAGTTGTTTTAAATTTACAGAAAAATTACACCAAAAATACTACATTCCCCACACTTACATTATTATTAATATCTTATATTAATATGGTTCATTTGTTACAGTTGATCAATCAATAATGAACCACTGCTACTAATCAAAGACTATAGTTTACACTCTTATTTACACTTTGTGCTGCACAATTTTACAGGCTTTGACAAATGTGTAATGTCATGTGTCCATCATGTGTAATGTCATGCTAACATACCTAACCATTTTACTAAAAATGCTCTGTGTTCCCCCTATTAATCCCTCCCCAACTGGAAACCACTATTTTATAGCTATTTTACAAATTCTTCCATTAGTACAACAACTACAATAACAATAAATCTTCTTTAATTCATGTTTAAACTCCCCCTCTTATATTTGTTCATTCTTCAATCTTGAAGAATTGGAATAAATGTCTGCTCAGAATGATTCAGGCTGAGAGGGGACTTAGATGTTTTGGGCAGATGGAAGAGATTGTTTTGCTTGAAGTTGTAAATGCTCCTTGTCTTAACAATGAAGTAACCCACATGTGTAAAAAAGTATAATAAAAATAACAACAATTGTGAAATAATTAACTGTTTTTAATCTCACTGTGACTTGTGTGTAGCTACAGGACCAGGGTTTGGGGTGGCTATATACATATAAAGGTTATAACATGGAAGGACCTGAATGCTACAATGAAAGAGTTTATAATTTATGACACCTGATATCATGAATAGCTTCAAGCATATTAATAAACACTATTTGATTTGTTTAAGGAAGAGAAATATGTGGAGGATGCATTTGGTTTTTGTTAGGGAAACCAAGGGAGTTTTTTAACAGTAGGATAGAATGTGATGAAGGTGAAAACTAAGGAGGACAAACTATGGGAGACAAATCATTCACAGTGCTGAAAGATATTTAGTAAGATGAGAGGAAAGGATTTATTAAGATTTTGCAGGTGTGAGTGGTAAATAAGGTCCCATGAAGCTTCTGGTTTTTGATATGCATTGATATTATTGTGGTGAATATATATCATGTCAATTTAGCTAAGCTGGACTACATTTCTCAGAGCTTTTTTCCCTGCTTAGTTTCAGGTTAACATGAACCACTAAGCACAACATTTTGAAGCCATAAATGAACTAGAAGCTATATTCTTTTTGCACTCAAAACCTTTTCAGTGGTATGGGTCACTGTGGCAGCTCATGCACATTGTCAGTTATCTGGAACACTTGGGTGGCATAGGACAAGAGGTGGCTCCACAACATTTCCCCATTCTGCTGAATCTCTTGTTTCAGTTTCTCTGGCTCTATTTACCTTAATGATGAAGAGTGACAGCTTCTTCTACAAATCACCCATCCTCAAACTGGAGGTGTGGAGGTGGAGATAAACCGTACTAGGTTCCAATTCATTCTCATTGGTCCCATTTGAAACTCACAATTTCCAATTTTCTTTGTTTCCATCATTTCTTATCCATTTTCTTTTCCTGACTGCTTGACCTCCAGACCTCAGGGTTCAGCTTCAGCACCAAAAACAGAAACAAAAGTCTCATATAGACTGTATAACTATTTCCAAAAATTGGGTAAGGTAAAAACTTTATAATAAAATGATAGATAGATAGATAGATAGATAGATAGATAGATAGATAGATAGATAGATAGATTAGATGATAAATGATAGATTAGATATATAGGTACATAGACTGGTAAGTAGATTAAAGAGATGAAAGAAACAGATGATTGGTACTTATGAGAGATTGGATAGATAAAATCCTTATTTTTAAATGTAAATACATATTAATACCAGTTTTTCTGTTTATTTGATCAAATTCTGACTGATACAATCATTACTGAATACTAAATGCAAAAGAATGATTGGGTAGTAGATGAGAGATATAGAGTATAGTTTTTAACATTCTGTTTTCAGTTGCTGGAAAATATCCAGGGAAAGATAAAGAATAGACCTGAATCTTAGAATATAAGATTAGAATAGAGCTAAATATTTGGACTGCTGTAGCATATGTAGTTTTGGAAGCCATGCATGTAAATGGGGCATGAGAAAAGCTTTGTGAAAAAACTTTTAGTAAAGAAGGAAAAAGAGGAATAGAAATCTGAGAGAGAATGAGAAGGAAGACATAAAGAAATCAGAAAAGTAGGATACAAAAATACAAAGAAGAGAAATAAGAAGTAGGTCACAAGCAGCAGAATACAATATCATGGATATATCCAGTAAAAAGAGAATTAAAATCCTCCATGGATTAGGCCATTTGAAAGTGTGCTGAATTTTGCATTAATAATTTTGGTTAAGTGGTGTTGCAAAAATACCTGAAAGGTAGGTGGAAATTTGGGGAGGTATCAATAAGTTAAATCCTTAAAATGCAGGTATAAAGGGAGGAGAGAAAAAAAGTCCTTAGCTAGAGAGTATTTTGAGGGAAAGGTTTTTTGTTCGCTCTTTGTGTTTAGGATAGGGAAGAACATGAAGCTATCGACTCAGGGGAGAGAAAGTGGAGGGGGAAATCTGGTTTTCAATTGGGTTTGAACCTGGATCTGGGTGATTTAAGGAAATTTGGAGGGGGGGGGTGATTCTGAGTTCTATTGAATTTATAGAGTAATTAAGAATAGATGTACTGCAGATAGGTATATAGGGATAGGAGAAAACTAAGGGAACTCATTATAAGGAATCTATACCTGTTTTTAAAATTTTGTTGAAATTCAATGTCAGTTAACTACCTGGTACTGTTCTGCATTGTGATGCAATGGTAGGCCAGTGAAGAGACACCTTTGGCTGAGGGAGATACAGAGGGAGGAAACAAGGGACTGAGAAATTCAAAGGTATTTATTTCTTATGGCACAACTTTAGTCTTACCTAGATCACATTTTATTGTATTTATTAAATTTACGAATTTAAAAAACAACGTAATCTGGATTGTAATCTCTTCAGAGAAAGAAAAAAATGTTTCTTAATTTTGATCTTGCTTCAAGGACTTATTGACAATATATTCTCAAATATTTTTAATAAATTGGTATAATTTTCCAGAAAAAAATGTGATTCCAAAAATATACACCTCATTTTTATTATGTTAGAAGATATGTGCAGAAAAAATAAACTTTATTCACAATTTCATTTCTTTTATCTTGATGAACAAATATTCATTACTAAAAGAGAAACAGGAGATAGAAATAATATATCTAGACAAATCAACATTTTTCCCTAATAAGTAAGCAAAAGTATCATTTAAGTTTTATTAAGATATGCTGATTGGAAGTTGAGTGAATTTATCAATTACATTTAGCAATATGATCAACAAGAATTAAAATGATTTCAAAGTTACTACTGCTAGTTTTAAATATCATAGCATTTTAATTTAACAAGCATTGAGTAGTTGAAAAATGCCACTGTAAACAATAAATCAAAATCAGGTATTTAGCTTAAAAATTCTGTTGTTTTGTCAGTTTTTAGCAATTTATTTGTAAAGCCTATAATCACAGGACCAAGTAAGATTATAAGATATAACAAAAACAGTCACTTTTACATAATTAACCATTCCCTCCTTCTTCCTTTTACTTGGCATGGGACTATGATGTTAGAGGCTATATTTCTAAACCTTCTTTGCATCTGGGTGTGGGCATGTCACTAATTATAGGAAATAAAATCCAAACCACAGTTTCTTGACTTCCACTTGTACTTGTCTCCTTTCCTGCAGGCTAGGATGTGAACATGATGGTATGAGCAACAGCAGCTGTGCATCTGGGGACACTACTCTCCAGATGGTAGAACAAGAGAAAAGGAATCAGAATTCCTATATGAACTAACGGTAGATCCATCTACCTGCTTTTGACAAACTGCCACCCTGGTTTTTTATATATGAGACCAAAAAACTTTTTTTTATGTGAACCACTGCATTGTGGGGTATTTTTGTTATAATAGCTTAGACTCTCAATTAACCATTAGCTATGTAAAGGTAATTTGAATTATGTGTCTCGATATTATCAGAAAAAATGATTCTGATCCTTTGGAAATTCAAAATTCTATGTTTACTTTAAAAATTATTTCTAACCAAATATATTGCTCTGTTTTTGTTTTGCATCAGAAGCACAGAATATTTAAAGACTCGGAGTCACATGATGAAAATCTAACGTGGATCACTGCTTTCAACAATTTCTTAAACAAAAATACATGGTTTGGAATTAGAGGGTGGAAAGCTTTAAAAAAAAAACAGGAATCAGAGAAAGTCAAAGGATAGTAATGAATTAAATAGTAAGTAGTGGTATACTGCCACTGTGAAAAAGGTCAATGTTATTGTCAAGTGCACATTCATACCGTCTTGTAAAGCAGGAAAGTTAATGTTTGAGAAAACAGCCTTGTTCCAAGGACGTCTAAAGCTCACTATGACGTGTTATTGTTTTGTTTAAGGAGACATATGAAATCAAAATAAACCCCAGAAGAAGGAAATAATTCAGGGTTTAAGAAAACGTATTTGCTGTATTCACAGTGTTACCATGTTACCATATTAAAGTCCATCAAATACATTTTTCCTTGCTTAAATTAATCCTTATATTTATTGTATATATAAAAACCAATATTGAATCAGTGGCAGACAGAATTTTAAGGAAAAATTAACATCTAACTTAACAGACAATCCCTATATACTGGAATGAATGTGATCAGATATGTGATTTAAACCAAGAATGAAAAAAAATAAGGGTTTTGTACTATACAAAGGAAAAAATAACATTACATGGAAATTATTTAAAGTGCTTTCTCTGAAATCAAGCTTGGATACTCAGAGTATTTTGAATTGAAAGTTCTGACTTCAGAGGATTCTTTTTAAAATGACATGGATGTGCAACCTATTAAGGAATAAAATGATTGGTTAATAATTTTAAAATCATGGAATGTTAATCCATATAATCAGCCTATTATACATTCTGCTCAAATGCTCTCTCTATCCATTCTGTACAAACACATACACAAGCACACAACAGGGAAAGGGAGGAGGACTCTCCTTCTATCTGTATTAGCATTTGCTATTGATACTTTTATTTTCATTTGAAATAAATATTTATTGAGTTGACCTGATGAGTAAACACAGGACAAAAAAGAAAAAAAATCTCTCCAGTCTATATGTTAGGTCCTCCTGCTGAGAATCTAATCTGTTTCCCTCTAGTTATCCTGGAATAGATACCTAGTTAAAATATGTGTCTGCTCCTCTGGGATCTCTGTTCACTGATACTCTAGGGTACCATTCCTCTCCAGAGATTGTTAATTGTCATTTCACTTCTCAAACTACCTAATTGAATTGCAGCTTTCTTTAAGTTTTCTACTATTGGAAAACTAGTATGGTATATAGCACCACAGTACTCTCAACAATTTTTTATTGTATAGTTGAAGGAACTACTTATTTTACACATATACATTGTGGCTTATATTGATTAAAGCCCTCATGGTTATAAAATTAGTTGCAAAGTAAAGACAGGACTATTAGACCGGAGTTTACTCAGAATCATTCACTTTCCCTTTCCACCACTCTCTGCTATATCAAAAGCTATATGTAACTATAAACACTTTTAACAAGTAAAAGTTTAGCTAGAAAGTTGAGAGCATAAAGAAAATAAAATGTTTAAGGAAATACTTATTTGTGGTTTTATCTTTCAATGATTTTCTACAGCAACTGTTTATAAGTCTTCCCTCACTTGGTCTATCACATCTGTAAGGAACGCTAGGAAAAAAATATATGAAATATGTATCTCAGTTTACTGAATAGTCATGTGATCAGGCAGTCTCAAGGAGGATTTTGATGACTCTGTCATAGTGCTGGGAGAAGCCAAAGAAGCCTGTGAAATGCCTTGAGAGAACTGTTGGTGCAAAGGTCTTAAAGAATTAAATATCTGCCAATTTCTCATACTTTCTCTTTAAAAGAAGAAAAAAATTGAAATCATTTGGAATAATCTTCCTTTTATAAATATAAGGAGAGCAGAGAACATAAGCCATGTGCTCATGATCACACTGATAATTTAGAGCTAAAATAATTCTAGGTTCAAGCCTTAAAGACTAGATTTCCTTCCACTATATTAGTTAGTCAGAATTTCATGAAAATGAAACTGCCATACTCCATAAGAAGCTTTATATTAGAAAATATGTACATACTATATCAATATGAAAATTAGAAATATGCACTGATATTTCTAATTGTTTGGATAAATAGCGCATTTGTATATAAAATATCAGTAATAAAGTAGATGGGTTTAGAATGTAATTTTTATCTCTGAAGATTTCTATTTTTTCATATTCAATTATGAAACATATACAAATCTATGTTTTTTTAAATTTTATTTTACTTATTCATTTTTTAAAAAATATTACATTCAAAAAATATGAGGTCCCCATTCACCCCCACCACCCCCACCCCAGCACTCCCCCTCAGTAACACTCTCCCCCATCATCATGACACATCCATTGCATCTGGTGAGTACATCTCTGGGCATCGCTGCACCCCATGGCCAATGGTCCACACCATAGCTCACACTAACCCACGTTCCATCCAGTGGGCCATGGAAGGACATACAATGTCCGGCAATTGTCCCTGAAGCACCACTCAGGACACCTCCAAGTCCCAAAAATGCCTCCACATCTCATCTCTTCCTTCTATTCCCCACACCCAGCAGCCACGATGGCCACTTTTTCCACACCAATGCCACATTTTCTCGATTATTAACAACAATAGTTCATGAATAGAATATCATTAAGTCCACTCTCATCCTTACTGTATTCCTCCTTCCTGTGGACCTTGGCTTGGTTGTGTCCATTTCACATCTATGTCAAGAGGGGGCTTAGATTCCACATGGATACTGGATGCAATCCTCCTGCTTTCAGTTGTAGGCACTCCAGGTTCCATGGTGTGGTGGTTGACATTCTTCAACTCCATGTTAGCTGAGTGGGGTAAGTACAATAAATCAGAGCGTAGGAGCTGAAATCTGTTGAGGCTCAGGGCCTGGCTATCATATTGTCAGTCCAGAGATTCAAATCCCCTAGATATATCTTAAACCCCAGCACCAACTACCATTCCAGTAAAGTAGCATGAAAGGCTTATGAAAAGAGATCCCATCTGAGTCCAGCTCCATCACGCAGAAACACCAGCTCCAAAGAAGGGCCAACTGACATGGCAGTGAACTCCATCTGCCATAACCATAGAACCTGTGGTTCCTTTTAGCCCTCAAAAGAACCAATACCTGGGGTTGTATCTACTTTATCTGTCTCTGAGACTCTGCTCAGGTGTGCATAAGGACAATCCTTCTGACAACCTCCAGACTCTTTTTTAGAGACTCATAGCCATATAAACTCATTTGTCCTTTCCATTTCCCCCTTACTTTAGGTTAAACAGCATTTTTAACTCCTGTTATTATATGTAGACAGGGATATTCTGCTGATCCGTGTTGAACCTTTAATTCAAGGTCATTTTCTATACAAATCTATTTGTATTCTTCATTTTGTGCGACCTTCTTTACATACCAAATTTTGGTTCATTTTGTTGGTTAATTTAGGTAAAGCGTTCTTCCACATAAGCTGGAAATAACAACCTCTTCTATAAGATAGTGTTATTTTTTCATATTAGATTTAATGTTTAGATGGAAAATGAAAATTCTGTGGAGGAATTAAACTTTAAAAATTAGTCTAATTTTCTTTTATGCTAACATAAAACATATACTCTATTTTGTAAAATTTAGATGCATACAATTCATGTATACTTACTAAAATTAGGTTTCTACAATGCTAAGAGACTATGTGATATTTGGAAAGCTCTCTGAGTTGCAATGAATAGTTCTGAGTTTTAGTCCTATCTTCCTCTGTCCTCGTACAAATGTCAAAATATTTTTATGCTTAAGCAACCCCAATAGTGACATAAAAAGGTGGGCCCATAAGATTTTTAAGACCTTGCTAAAATTCAATGATTCATGAAATATTTAAGTATGTAAAAATTAATTTTGATTACATAGTACCTTGTGTTTTCCCATAATATGAATTAAAGAAGTTCCAATCTTTTTTCAAATTTCCTTGGCTATCTCAAAAAATAAGAATATAACTCTTTCCACTTAGTTGGCTTCAAAGTTTTGCTATCAGGACTGTGCTAAAAATGCCAAATGAATTTTTAACAGAGCATTGACACTCGCATTGTTAATGTGCCTTCAGGCATGTAATTAGCTGAGAAGTTTAATCTTTTATATTCCAAAGTTTGATCAGAATGCATAAGCTCAGAAAAGCTATAAAGTATTGACCAGCATCTTTGATAAAAAAAAAAAAAAGGAAGTTCTAAGCAACTACTTGAAGGTACTTTTTGTAAATGAAAATGCCCCATTGCTTATTGGTAACTATATTAAATATAATAAGGTGGTCCTTTTTTCTTTTTAAATATAAACCAGCAAGAAAAGCTCTACTCTTTTCCTTACCTTAGATTTTTGAGAGATTTATTTTGCTTGAGAGCACTTGAAAAGAGCTCTTTGTAGCTATCTGATAAATGAATGATTTATTTAATGGATAATGCCATTCTAATAAAGACTATCTATAAAGTTATAATGTAAGCTATTTAAATAAATTCATGCATTTCCCATTTGTCTGTGCTGTATAAGTACAGCATTCATATCTATTTTCATAGGTTTGACCTATTTCAACATAAAATAACAACTATTTAGTAGGTAAGATTAGGAAAAGGTATTAGGATTGCAGTGGACACCAGTGGCTGAGTTTATAGGGACAAAGTGCATAAGGATAAGAATATGAACCAGAACCATATCAGAATAAGAGAGTTAGAGATCCTAACCACATCTGTCTGGAAATGATTTTGTTTTCAGATTGTGAGCTTGTGCTAAGGTATATACTCTGAGAGTTCAAATTTTTTGAAGCTATCCCCTTTGTTATTTTTATATCTACACATGGTCCTACAGGATGTAGGTTGTAAATAAATATCATTGATTAGAAGTTGCACGTGTATAAGAAGTGAATCAGAGAGCCAAATGGTATCTCTGCTTTGGAAGAAAGGCTGAAAATAGTTATGTGTGACTATGTAGGAGTGGAAGTAGGAGAGGTTGAAGTTTGCATGTAAGCATAATATGGGCAGTTATACCAAGAAGATGGAATATTCTTACAATATAAAGTAAAAATTAGTGGTAGGAAAAGTATGAAAATTTATCTCCCTTTGGAAGATTGGTCAGTCTTATGGCAGAGATAACCCTGATAATAACAGTATTTGAAAACTATTAAAATGGTAGTTAATTTGAGTAGGTGTTCTTCAGGAAACTGGATTAAATGAGATAATACAATCAGATTAGGAAAGAGGTCTTTTGAACCTAATTAGGAAGAGAAATGTGAATAAAAATGCAAAAAAAAAAATCTGTCCCATTTCTGTGTTTTCATAGTGTTTTATGGACTCAATTAAGATGGTAGAGTACTTACTACATTCTGTGCCATATTTATCTATGGACACAGTCATCTCATTCATTACTTTGTAAACTCTAAGATATGATTTAATCTCAATTTTACTTGTATCCCACACAACAATGTTCCTTCTTTAACTAAATATTTATCAAAGCCCTACTATGTGTCAGTCATGGTTCTGGATGTTTGGATGGAAATATACCATTACTGGAGTCAATGAACAATTTGATCTGGAGAGAACAATCCAGACACACACATGAAAAGCACACTTTACCATGACCTATAATTGATGCTTCATTGGATTGAATTAGTTATGAAGGTAACTGGGTTTAAATCTAGCTCTGTAATTAAGAATTGTGATGATAATAATATGCAAGTGTGTCAGCAGCACAGGGCATGTGTATAGATTTGTCTGCATGAACATGTGTGGGGGTTGGGTTACTCCCAAGTCTTTTAAAGCACTATCCTCTTTTATTTGTCCAGAATCCCATGATTAAAGCAAATGAAGTCTTGAACATGCTCCCACATCGTATCTCTTCTTCCTTCTCCCTACCATCAGCAGCTACCATAGCCACTGTCTCCACATCAGTGCTACAATTTCTTCCATTACTAATCACAAGGTGGTACTGCAGGGACAGATGCTAGACCTTGTATGTCCTGCCATGGCCCACTGGGTGAATTGGGGGAGAGTGTAAACTACAATGTAAACCATTATCCATGTGGTGCAGCAGTGCTCCAAAATGTATTCACCAAGTGCAATGAATGTCCCATGATGATGAAAGAGGTTGTTGACGTGGGAGGAGTGGGGTGAGGGGGGTGGGGAGTATATGGGGACCTCATATTTTTTTTAATATAACATTTAAAAAAGAATAAAGAAGAAAAAAATAAAAGTTCTTTGGAAACTGAAAAGTGCAATTTAATTTTAATGCACTTTGGGGGGAATCGTCCCTAGAAAAATTTGGTCACAGATTAAAAAATTGATCACCTGCAAGCCTATAAATAAAATCTTTAAAATACAGCCTTAAAAAAAATAAAGCAAATGAAGAATTTTCCTATTTTACATGAGGAAACTGAGCCACATAGAAGGTGACTTATTCAAAGTTACCTCGAAGGTAAAAGGTTAAGGAAGAACCAAAACTAAGTTCACATGATTCCTTAGTTCAATATAATTTCTTCTCTTCCTGAATGCATTTCATGTCCTATGTGATAATTAATTGTATGTATTAGTTTATGGCTTCCAATTATTTGTTCAAACACTGTCTCCATATTGCTGTGGAGATATTTTGTAGATGAGATAACAATTAGATGACTTTATTTTTTATTTTTATGTTTTTTTAAAAATTATTTTTGAAGATATATATATCACAAAAAAGGTTATTTTAAAAAATATAAGAGTTTCCCATATACCCCATCTCCCACCCCACCCACTCCTCCCACAGCAACAACTTCTTTCATCATTGTGACACACTCATTGCATTTGGTGAATACATTTGGGAGCATTGCTGCTCTGGATGGATTATAGTTTACTTTGTAGTTTACACTCTCCCCAAATATTTTCAGTGGGTTATGGCAGGATATATAATGTCCAGCATCTGTTCCTGCAATATCACTTAGGACAACTCCAAGTCCCGAAAATACCCCCATACTACATTTCTTTTCCCTCTCCCTGCCCTCAGCAACTACCATGACCACTTTCTCCACATCAGTGCTACAATTTCTTCCATTACAGTCACAATCGTTCTATAGTAGAATACCAGTAAATCCATTTTAATCCATATTTTATCCCTCCATCCTGTGGACCCTGGGATGGTGATGTCCACTCCACCTCTATACCAGGAGGGGGCTTAGATCCCACATGGTTGATGGATATGATTCTTCTGCTGGGAGTTGTAAGTACTCTCGGTTCCCTGGTGTGGTGGTTGACCATTTTCACCTCCTTGTTAGCTGACCTGGGTAAGTCCAATGAACTGGAGAGTAGGAGTTGCAATTCTGCTGAGGCCAAGGGTCCAGCTGGTACATGGCCATTCCAGAGATTGAAGTCCCCTGAGCATACACCAACCTCAGAGCCAACCACAGGTCAGTAAAAGTGACAGAAGAGGCATGTGTAGAAAAGTCACATCTGAGTCCAAGCCATCACAGTCAGGGACAGAAATTACAAAGTAAGACACAATGACAAGGCACTGAACTCTAGTGCCATCTGCCATGACCAAAGAACCTGTTTGTCTTTGTAGCCCTCAAGGGCACTAGTACCTGGGGTTGTATCTGCTTTGGCAGTCTCTGGGATCCTGCTGAGGCATGTGTAAGAACGACCTCTCTGATGACCTCTCCACTCCTTTCTGAAGACGCTTAGCCATATAAACTCATTTGTCTTTGCCATTTCCCCCTTAATTTCAAGGTATTTTTCTAGTTGAATCACCTAGATTCAACTAGATTGAATTACTGATTGGTAGTAATCCCTCGGTGTCAGGGAGGCTCATGCCCGGGAACCATAGCAGCATTATTCATTATTGCCAAAAGTTGAAATCAACCCAAATGCCCAATAACAGATGAATAGATAAATAAAATGTGATATATACATATACTGAAATACTACTCAGCTATAAGAAAGAATATAGTACAAGCACATGGGATAACATGGATGAATCTTGAGGACCTTATGTTGAGTGAAGCAAGCCAGGCATTGAAGGACAAATACTACATGACCTCTCTGATATTAAATAAGCAAACCAAGCTGTCTCAAAGAAATAGAGACTGTATGATAGGCTTATAGAAAATTGAGCTGGGAGAGAGGAAGTTTGTGAGCTGATGCCTACATGTGTGAAATCTATAATAAAGTGGAGGTAAGCATTTGTACTGGAAGGGATAAGATGATAAGATGGGGGCATAAGGACAATTTTGGGCTGGGCTTTGCAGGCTTGAGGGGGGCTAGGGCTGGGAGGATGGGTCAGATGACCCAAGGAATTGGGGGAGGGTTGGGGGGAACAGTTGAACATGGGAGATTGTCGAGTATGTGGCTGAAACTATAATGTTGAAAAAACTCTTTAGAAAATGTAATAAGGAAGGATTACCTGTTTAATATGCTTAAGAGGAGGCATCTGGCACAGGGGCAGGCTTCCAGGGATGTGTGAGTGCTCATCCTTCATAGTGTGTTATATCATTGGGTGGAGACCCATACAATAAGTGGGAAGGTGTACCCACATCCTGGGAAGGCTGATGTTCTCAAACAGAAGGAATTGTGTCTCTTGAGAGAATCAGTGGCTCCCAATGGTTGAGGGCGGGGGGTGGGGGGAGTCTAGTATGTCAAGCCCTCAGCATTGTTGTAAGTATTTGTGAATCTGGACCTTCAAGCCTTGAAGCTTCGTTGTCACTGTCAACCCTATGGGGAGGGGGAGAGAAATATAGAGTAGATGGAAGCAGGGGTAACTGGGGGGGGGGGAGGGCAATGAAAATGTTCCACTAGATCGTGCAATGATGGATATAGGACATGTTCAACTTCACCAAAAATGTATAAACGTCTATAGGCTGAAATGTAAACCATAATGAAACTAAAAATTTAGAAAATTGTACAGTCTAAAATATAAACCATAATATAAACCAAAATGGAACCATGTTTGGAAGCTATGTTTCAATATCTGTACATCAGCTGCAGCAAACATAACATGAACACATAACATGATCATTGCTGGGGAAGGGTGAGCAGGGTTTGATGTTGGATATACAGGAGTCTCCTATATGGTATTTGCGACTTTACTGTGATCTAAAACATTTTGAAGACAAAATTAAAAATTAGAAAAAAAAAAAAAAGAATGTAGCCACTGAGGAAGAAATGAAAGAAATTGCCTTGCAACTGTATGTACAGGGCAACACCTATTATAGTGATGAAAGACAAAACATAAAAAACAAAGTTTTATATTTTTCATTTTTTAATACCTCAATTTATTTTTACTTTATTTTAGTTTTTCTAAATTAGTATGTATTCTATTTCTATTCTTTAAACCTATCATTGCTATTTCATTTTCCTATTAATTGAATTTGGCAATATAATAGGCTTCATTTTTGAAGAAGTTTTGGACCACAGAGGGGTTCAACTATGACAGGGAAGGAATACTGGTGTGAGGTGTTATTAATGGGGGACACATGGTTGGGACTGAGTTATCCAGGGCATGTATGTAGGGTATATAAAAATGTTCAGATATTCGTTGGGTATTGTCATAGTAGTTACACTTACAAATGACAACTGAGGGAGTGCTGAATTTCTAACCAGAGGAGCTCTGTCACATTCCCCAATGGAACATGAACAATCCCCCAAGTGCAAGAGCATAGACCAGTGAAGAAGGATAGTCCGATGATGAGCCCTTGATACTGATAACTATGCTTCTGAGCCTGTGTGTTTGAAATTTCAGCTAGGCTTAGAGCTGCAGGGTGCCTAAGAGTTATGTCTTAAGATGACTTTAAGTAAAGGAGATTGCCTTTCATAATAGGAATGGGCCTTGTCCAATCAGTTGGCGACCTTAAAGGAAAAGAACGGAGGGTTTAGGGAAGAAGTAGGAACTGTGCCCTAAGAGAATATATATTTCACTCCTTGAGTTTCCAGCCTTAGAATTTAGGGCTTGTCAGCCCCCATAATCACGTGAGCAAATTCCTTATCATATATCTGTATTATTTATTAATTTTATATATAATAATGTGTTCATTCTTTATTTGTTTTTACTGGAGAACCCTGACATATACAGCCTATTTATACAGGTTACTCCAGGCAAAAGTAGATAAAATGATCAGATCAGGCATGTGGTTCTCTACTGGTGATGGTTTTTTCCCCTAGAAGATACCTGGCCCTACTGGAGACAGTTTCACCATCACATCTTGGAGTCAGGAGTGCTACTGCTTACTGACATAGAGTGGGTAGATACTAAGGATGATATTAAACACTCAACAAGGCACAGGACAGCCCCAGAAACAAATAATTTTCTGGACCCAAATGTCAGTAGTGCCAAGGTTGAGAAACTTGGTCAGATTAAATATGCACAAGGTCTCTTCCAGCTTTAAAACTTAAAATGATTATCAACAAACTTATGCATCCAATGCAGCAAACAGGACAATCTTGAGAACTTTCTCAAGTGCTATGGGTCTTGAAAGTCTCCTTTGTGTAAATCAGCTTAATAGCTCATAATCTCTTATGGTCAATTTATTCTCATATCTTTTAGACTATGTCTGTGTCATTTCAATATTTTTTTTTGTCTTTATAATTTGCTGAGAAATAGGGAAGACATGATTCACTGAGTTCCTACTATGTGTCAATCTCACATACATTAACTCATCTGATCTTTTAAACAATATTCTGAAATAAGTATTATTATCCCTGCTGCCCATTTTTGTATATAATTTTATAGTTCCTCAACATTGAATAATATTTGAAAAAATGTCTTGGCTTTTCATGGGAAAAAATTAGTTAGTTTTTCTTGCCCACATAACTTTTTAATAGACGGGTCTGAGAATTAAATAGTCTGAAACTCAGTACAGACTCATGTGGTGTGGGATCTTCATCGGGTTGCAAAAGTGAGACTCCCAGGGAGAAAGGCAGGTTGGGATATGTCACCCAGTTTTCAGCATGATCTTTATAGAGAGAAAAAGAAATTTAAAGTGCTTGTCATTTTTATCATTTTTATGAGACACTCTATATTATGAGGAAAGATCTTGCCCAGCATGGGAGAGAAATAAGTAGACTCAGTCTGTAAAACCAAATATTTACAAACGCAGCCTTATCACTCATTAGCCATGTGATGTGGTAAATTAACATATTTTGTCCTCAGTTTCTTCAACTCTAAACTACAAGGTTGGGCTAGACAATTTCTACCATCCTCTCCAATGTTATAAAACCAGGTCTTCCTTTTCAGTCCACTCATTTGGGATATATTTTCAGTGTCTCATATTTGATCAACAATCTCCCTTATAGAACTTTAAAGAATGTCTCTGTGTGTGTGTACGTGTGTGCATATTTGAATGTGGGTATTTGTTCATGGAAGGGTTTATTTTATTATTTGAAAATTTTAAATGAATATTTTTGCTTTTAAACAAACCTCAGGTTTTCAAACCTCAGTGAGGATATTTTTAAGCATTGTAATAAACATTTTTAAGTAAATGTTTTAATTAGTGGTGAAGATAAATGTTTATGTCTAATAGAAATAAAAGAGATTGACTTGGAGTGGAAATGCATGATTATACTTAATGGTGTTTACTATTAAATGGTCTCATAACACATCAAAATAATTCCATTATGGAGAGAGCAAATCCAAAGAAGCCAAGACTACACAGTTTTCTTGGTCTGTCTCTGTTAATACTTTCCAGCCTTGTACTCCATAGGGGTATGTTCAAGGTATTATAGTAGTATATGTTGGATTAAAACAAACAAAAAACACTGGAAGGCTGCATTTTTATGGTAAGTCTAACAATTTTAACCCTAACTTCTATGGGGTTATAGAAAGGTGAATATTTTATAGAAAAACCTAGGGAATTACCTCAGAAAGACAGATTTCTGATGATGTGAAGGTTACTTAACCCAAACCACACACATTTTTAGATAATAATCTTCCCATTTTCCATCCATGTCTAAACAGGGGACATTTTGTTAGGTTATCAAATTGTCATCACCCTGCTTGCTGTGCCAAACTGTTGGTCAGAAAGATAGACACCTATCACCATCTCCAAGAGAGCGGTCTCATTGC
Source organism: Dasypus novemcinctus (assembly GCF_030445035.2). Taxonomy (NCBI): domain Eukaryota; kingdom Metazoa; phylum Chordata; class Mammalia; order Cingulata; family Dasypodidae; genus Dasypus; species Dasypus novemcinctus. The sequence goes on from NC_080673.1 coordinate 58,185,926, forward strand.
CTGGAGGGTATCAAAGAGCATAAGAATGCCTGCCACCAGGAACAGCTGTCCTAAAATCCCAACATAAACTGTGGAGTGTACTTGTTGGGGATGCCAGCAAAGCATGACTCATATTAGCACGGGTAGAAATGCATTTAGTTGCAAAAAGAAGACAGAGAGCAAGGCCAGCTTCAATAATGGACATCAGTCTCATATGGCCAGTGGGTCTCAATCCTCTGGCTAACACCAGGAGCTATTCTCTGTACAACTTGTACCGTGATGGAAGGATCTCACTCCTTCTCTGTAAGGAAGACATATATCAGCAGAGTTTTAACCAGATGTCAGAAAATGCATATGCTTTGGTAAGACAGTCTCTAGTAAATATTTACACATATAATAGGGGCAAAAGGGGAAGAAATGTGTCACAGGTCACTATCTGCTAGGAGATGTGTTTTATCTCTATGTCCTCCCAAGAAAGTAGTCAGTCCTCATTTATCATTTACTCAAATAAGCCAGCAAATGAGCCAGGCTAACACAATTGAAGGAGGATTTATTTTTGGACCACAGAGAAAGGAGGCAGATTGAGTTTGGATTACCTCTTACCACACATTTCTCTCTACAAAATAGGATTAAAGTTAAATTTAGGTTAGCATCTTGTGGAAAGCTGTCTTAGTGAAGTCCACACAGAGTGGTTAAGAGCCATGCCTTCACAAGCCCATAGATTTGGAAGATAATAATAATAGAAAAGTACAGGGAAGCAAAGCAAGGAGTTGGAGACCAACCTACCACGTGGACAGTCCCAGGTTCAATTCCCAGTGCCTCCAAAAGAAGACAAGCAAGACAGCAAGCTGATGTGGTGAGCTGGTGTTGCGAGCTGATGCAACAAGATGATGCAATGAAGAGACGCAGTAAGGAAACACAATGAGAGATAGAACAAGCAGGAGCAGAGGTGGCTCATGCAAATAGGTTCCTCCTTCCCACATGGGATGGTTCCAAGTTCAGTTCCCAGGGTCTCCTAAAAAGAAGATGAGCACATAACAAACAGACATAGAGAGCAGTCAGTGAGTGCAAAAAATGGGGGAGAGGGGGAAAAGGCATAAAAAATATATAAAATAAATCTTTAAAAAGGAAAAAAAAAAACATAATACATAAAGTGAGAGGAGTGATGTTACTAAGATGACAGAGTGAAACAGCCTACACAGAAGATTTAAACAATAAGCCCTAACAAGTAGAATCATCTTTATCATCTTTCTCAGAGTTCCAGAAAAGTGTTAAAGGGTTACAATAAGTAGGAAAGTTTCAAAAGTAGATAAAGGCAGCTTAAAAATGAAGGAAAAACCTCTGGTGCCTTTGCTGGTCATTTCCTCAAACCCTCCCTTTCTCATTGAGAAGCTGACCCATGCTCCCAGTGTGCTTGCTGGAGGAAACCAAATTGTCCTCATACAAGTACTAGTGTGCATGTATATCTATATCAGTCTGTCTAATGGCAGCTGAAAGGACTAACCCAGGACACTTGTTGCAGGCTCACTTTCCCTGAACTTTTCCTAGTATGTAGAAATAGCCTGTAGGGAAGATGATATGTTATAAGAAAACAATCAAATTTTTGCTGCCTGGAGCAAAGAATGATCAGCTTTAAAACACAGAACATGGTATTGGGAGGAAAGACTATTTCCCTAGAGAAATACTATATTTAAATTCAGGAAAATAGGGAAATTCCTAAAGGCAAGCATATATGTCCAAGAAAAGGCACTCGTAGATTCCTCTTAAAACAGATCACTCTGCCTTAGAACATTGCTAGGACTGAAAGAGAGCAATCACACAGCCTACTTAGCAAAGGTTTCCTTCCTTCCTCCCTCCTTCCCTCCCCTCCCCTCCTCTCCCCTCCCCTCCCCTCCCCTTCCCTCCCCTTCCCTTCCCTTCCCTTTTTTTTAGCTTCTGGCATTCAAGGAAATCTTAGTAACAACAATGTCAAGATGCAAGCTTAAGAAAGGACCCCTTAGTGATTAAATTCCAAAGATAACACATTAAAATATTAAAATGTCCAGTATACATCAAAAGATTTCAAGGCATGCTAAGAAATAGGAAATGATGGTCCTTGCAAAGGAAGAAAAGAAAACGTTAGCAACTGTTATTGAGAAGACAAGACTTCAGACATACCACACAAAGACTTAAAAAAAAAAAGGCTTCAATATGGTAAAAAAAAATAAGCCAAAGTAAATGAGAGAGACAGAGAGAGACAGAGAGAGAGAGAGAGGGAGAGAGGGAGAGGGAGAGAGAGAGAGAGAGAGAGAGAGAGAGAGAGAGAGAGAGAGATGTAAGTGAAATCAGAAAAAATATTAGTTGAAGAAAAAGCAAATTTCAATAAATAGAAATCGTTAAAAGGAACCAAATAGAAATACTGGCAATGAAGGCAACAGTGACTGAAAAAAACAAACAAATACAAAACTTATAGAGGGATCAACAGCAGATTGGAGCTGTCAGAAGAAAAAAATCATAGAAATTGAATGTAATGCAAATTAAATTACTTGGCCTAAGGAACTGAAAGAGAAGAGAAAGAAAAGCCTAAGAGACTTGAGGGACACCATCAACAGTACCAACATACGTATTTTGGGAGTACCAGAAAAAGAGAAGGCAGAAGGAAAAAAAACATTTTAAAACATAGTGTCTGAAAGCTCCCCAAATTTATTGAAACACAAATAGACACAGGAAGAAACACATTATAATTAAACTGTCAAATGCTAAGGTGAGACAATCTTGAAACCTGCAGGAGATTCAAGACATTATATACTTGGAATTTTTAATAAGAATAATTGTTGACTTATCATCATAATCCATGCAAGCAAGAAGAAAATGAGAAGAAATATTTTAAGAGCTAAAAGAAAAAAAATCACAAATGAAGAATTCCATATTTAGTATAACTGTCTTTCAAAAATGAGGAAGTGGTTAAGACATCAAGATAAACAAAAGAGGGGGTGATCCAAGCGGATGGAGTACGCAGTGGCCCAGGCTGCACTCCTCTTCCAGAAACAGCAAGAAGACCTGCAGGTTTGCTAGGCTTAGAGCAAACCATGGGACCACGGGGCAGACAGAGCAGGCAGACAGTGAGACAGTGTCCCGCTGATAGCAGGGAAGTGGCAAGATATATGGGGTAATTGGCATGGGTGGCCAATGAGGGGGGAAACTTAGCTAGGCACCAGAGGAGCTGTGGGGCCACAAGACGATAAGCATAGGCTGCTTGGTAGCATGAAGGGGCCTAGCCAGACACGAGTATCTTTCCTTCGTTAACTATCTTTTCATTTTTCCCCTCTTTTCCTCTTTTTTTTCTTTTTTTCTTTTACTTTTATTCATTTCTTTTTATTCTTTTTCATTTGTTATCCTTTCAGTTAAAGATGGGCAGTTCTAAAGACTTAAAATAAGAGGAAACAAGTGTCAAAAAGAAGAGGTGTGATATGGGGGCATTTTCAGCACTTGGAGTTGTCCTGAATGATATTGCAGGGACAGATGCAGGACATTATATATCCTGCCATAATCCACTGAATGGACTGGGGGAGAGCATAAACTACAATGTAATCTATAATCCATGTGGTATAGCAGTGCTCCAAAATACATTCATCAAATGCAATGAATGTGCCACACGGGTGAAAGAGGTTGTTGATGTGGGAGGAGAGGTGTTGGGGTATTAATGAGAACCTCTTAGATTATTTGATGTAACATTTTGTGTGATCTATGTATCTTTAAAAATAAAGCCAATAAAAATTTGATTAAAAAAAAAAAGAAAACATAAAAAAAAAAAATTAAGCCCCAGACCAAAGAAGGAAACTGACAAACAATATAAGCTCATTAAGATAAAGATGCCGCCAACTAATCAGCAAATATTTACAAACTATACTAAGAAACAGAAAAATCTGGCCTAAAGGACCAAACTGAAAAGTTATAGGAGATACAGAATTAGGAACAACTAATCAAAGATGTCCACAAAAATCTCCTAAATCAATTCAAGTATTAATAGATAAAGGAAGAGACAAAGGCATTAAGAAGTTACTGGGTGAGTATACAAAAGCAATTGTAAACAAACATAAAAAATAACATATCTTGATAAAAGCCACAATAGAAGAAATTAAAAATACACAAGAATTACACAGCAGCAGATCTGAGCAGGCAGAGGAAATAATTTAAAAATTAGGAGAGAGTACATATGACATCACAAAGACAGGAGAAAAGATACAGAAGAAAATAGAAAAAAATTGAGCAGAAACTCAGGGAGTTGAATGACAGCATGAAGCACACAAACATATGCATTATGGGTGATCCAAAGGGAGAAGAGAAGAGAAAAGGTATAGAAGAAGTGTTGGAGGAGATAATGGCCTAAAATTTCCCATTTCTTATGAGGGACATGGGTGTACATGTCCAGGAAGTGCAGTGTGCTCCAAAAAGAGTACATCCTAACAGATCTACTCCAAAAGACATGTTAATCAGATTGTTTAATGCCAAAGATAAAGAGAGACTCCTGAAATCAGCAGAAAAGAGATCCATCACATACAAGGGATGATTAATAAAATTTAGTGCTTGCTGATTTCTTATCTGAAACCATGGAAGTGAGAAGGCAGTATAGTTAAGGTGCTAAAAGAAAAACCTGCCAGCTAAGAATTCTTTATCCAGAAAAACTTCCCATCGAAAATGAGGTAGAGTTTAAACTCTTCACAGATAAACAGAAATTGAGATAATTTGTCATCAAGAGACCTCCCCTTCAAGAAATACTAAAGTGTGTCCAGCAGGTTGGAAGGAAAATACAGGAGAGAGGGGTTTATAGGAGAAGGTAGAAAGGAAGATTGTTAGTAAGGATAGTTAAAAGCATAAAAAGAGAAAGAAAAATAAGGTGCATAAGCCAAAAAGAAAAAAATGATTTTGTAAGTACAGCCTTTAGAACAATAACATTGAATGTTAATAGATTAAGTCCCCCAATTAAGAGACACAGGTTGTCAGAATGGATGCAAAATATGATTCATTTACAAGCTGTCTACAAGAGACTCACTTAAGAGCCAAGGACACAATAGGTTGAAAGTGAAAGATTGGAACACTATATGCCATGCAATCAGTAACTAAAAAGGAGCTGGGGTAGCTATACTATTACAGGAAAACAAATAGACTTTAAGTGTAAAACAGTTGTAAGACACAAATAAGGACACTACATATCAATAAAATTGGCAGACTACAAGAAGAAAGTACAATCATAAATATTTTTACACCTTGCCCAGGTGCCCGAAAATACATGAGAAGAACACTGGCAAAACCGAGGGGAGAAATAGATGCCTCTACAATCATACTGGGGGAGTTCAATATACCAATTAAGAAATAGAACATCTAGACAGAGAATCACAAGAAACGGAGATCTTGAATAATACAGTAAAGTTACTAGACCTACTACACATATGTAGGACATTGTACTGCAAAACAGGAAGCTATAAATTATTTTCTAGCATAAATGGATCATTCTCCAGGATACACCACATGTTAGTCATAGAACAAGTCTCAATGAACTTAGAAAGATTGAAATTATACAAAGCACTTTCTCTGACCACAATAGAATAAAGCTGCAAATAAAAGAAAAATATGGCAGAGAACTGGAAAATTCACAACTATATAGTAGTTAAACAACACACTCTTAAACAATCAGTGGGTCAAGAGTGAAATGGCAAGGGAGATCACTAAATATATTGAGGGAAGCAAAAATGAGAACACAACATAACAAAACTTATCCGATGCAATGAAGGTAGTGCCGAAAGGGAAATTTATTGTGCTAATTCCCTATCTTAAAAAAGAAAAAAGCTAAAATCAAAGACCTAACTGCACATCTAGAAGAACTATGAAAAGAACAGTAATAAATTCCCAAAGTAAGAATAAGGAAAGAAATAACAAAGCTTAGAATTAAATGAAAATAATAATTAAAAGAGAGAGAATGAACAAAGCCAAAAGATGGATTTTTAAGAAAAATAATAAAATTAACAAACTCTTACCTAGACTACTAGCAAAGAAAAAAGAGAGAAAAAGCAAATAAGTAATATCAGAAATGGCAGAGGGAATATCACCACTGACACCACAGGAATAAAATGGATCTAAAGAAGATACTATGAAAGACTCTACCAACAAATTGGACAATGTAGATGAAATGGATGAATTTCTAGAAACACATAAATAACCTACACTGATGAAAGAAGAAATAGAAGACCTCAATAGACCAAGCACAAGTTATAAGATTGAATTAGCCATTAAAAGCATCTAAACAAAGAAAAGTCTAGGACCAGATGGTGTCACAGATGAATTCTACCAATCATTCCTAAAAGAACTAACAGCCCTGCTAAAACTCTTCCAAAAATAGAAGTTGAGGGTACATTACTTAACTAATTCAAGGAAGCCAACATTAGCCTAATACCAAAGCCAGTTACAGATGCTACAAGAACAAAAAAAAAACAAACAAACTATAAACCAATTTCTCTAATGAACTTAGCTGTAAAAATCCTGAACAAAGTACATACAAATTGAATTGAACAACACAGTAAGCACCATGATCAAGGAGTTCTTCTACACACTAGAAATGAACAATCTGAGGAGGAAATCAGGAAACAAATTCCATTTACCAGAGCAACTAAAATAATCAAGTATATAGGAATAAATTTAACTTGGGATGAAAAGGATCTTTTTCAGAAAACTACAGAACAAAGCTAAAAGAAATTAAGATCACCTAAATAAATAGAAGGACATTCCATGACCATAGATTTGGAGACTTAATATCATTAAGATGTCAATTCTACCCAAATTGATTTACAGATTCAGTGCAATCCCAATAAAAATTCCAACAATTTAGTTTCCAGGGATGGAAATTTCAATTGCCAAATTTCTTTGGAAGGGAAAGATACCCTGAATTACCAAAAACATCTTTAAAAAGAACAACAATGTTGGTGGACTCATCCTTCTTACTTTAAAGCATTTAACATATTTACAGTGATCAAATATCATGGTATTTTCATTATGATAGACATATAGATCAATGGAATCACATTAAGAGATCAGAAGTAAACCCTCCCCTTTATGGTCAATTGATTTTTGACAAGGCCATGAAGTCCACTCAACTGGGACAGAATAGACTCTTCAATAAATTGTTTGGTAGAACTGGATATCAATATCAAAAAGAATGAAAGAAGACCCCTATCTCACATTTTACACAAAATTTCTCTCAATATTGATCAAAGAATCAAAGACCTAAATATAAAAGCTAGGATCCTAAAACTCCTAATAGAAGATATAGGAAAGCATTTTCAAGATTCGTGATAGGAGGTGGTTTCTTAGACCTTTCACCCAAAGAAAGAACAATAAAAGAAACAAGAGATAAACTGGACCTTCTCTAAATTAATTGCTTTTGTATTTCAAAGGACTTTTGTCAAGAAGTTGAAAATATAGCCTACACAATGGGAGAAAATATTTAGAAACCACATATCTAATAAGTGTTTAATATCATGGTATGTAGAAAATACTATAACTCAGCAAAATAAAAAGACAAATGACCCAATTAAAAAATGGGTAAAAAACTTGAATAAATCTTTTTCCAAAGAGAAATGCAAATAGTAAAAAGCACATGAAAAGACATTCAACATCACTAGCTATTAAGGAAATGCAAATCAAAACCACAATAAGTTGTCATTTAATACCTATTGAATGACCACTTTTTTAAAAAGACAGAAAATTATAAGTTTTGGAGAGGATGTGAAGAAATAGAAATGCTTACTCACTGTTGGTGAGAGTATAGAATGGTACAGCCTCTTTGTAAGACTAGCAGTTCCTCACGTAGTTAAATATAGAACTGTCATTTGATCTAGCAATCCCACTCCTAGATTTATATTATGAAAAACTTTAAGTAGGGACATGAACAGACATTTTCAAACTGATATTCACAGTGGCATTATTCACAGGTGCCAAAAGATGGAAACAAGATGGTGTCCATCAACAGATTATTAAATAAACAAAATGTAGTATATAGTACAATGGAATATAATTCAGGTGTAAAAAGAAATGATGTCCTGATACACATGACAAAATGGATTAACCCTGAGGATACTATATTGAGAGAAACAAGCCAGGCACTAATGGACAAATATTGTATGATTCTACTATTATAAAGTAAATATAATGAGCAAAGTGGTAGAGTTAATAGCGAGATGGTTGGTCGCCAGAAGTTATAATGAGGAGAATAAATGGGGAACAGTGTCTTAATTTGTGCAAAACTGGTAATAAGGTTGACTGCAAATGTTTGGAATTGGATCAAGGTGATGATAGCACATTAAAGTAAATGCACTTAGTAGTGCAAATATGGGGCATGATTGTGGTTGTAAGGTTATAATTTTGTATGTGACTAGAAGAAAAGCTAAAGGATAAAACACAGAGCTGTAGAGCATAGCAAATCCTGTTGCAGATGATGTGTTTTATAGTACAAATACAAGAATTCTTCAATGAATCAGAACAAGTGTACTTTATTATTACAAGATGTTAAAAATAGGGGATATCTTTGCTAAAATGAAACTAAGGTAAAAAATGGCCTGTAGTAAATGGTAATATATTAATGTTTTCCATCAATTGTAAAAAAGAATTATCATACGTGACAGAAACTGAAGTATTACATATTATTTGAGACCATTTATATAAAATGTAAATATAAATAAATTTAAAGAGATGGAAATAGATTAGCGGATATAAACGACAGGGGATTGATAAAGGGTTTGAAAGGTAAGTGCTAAGGGGTGAAGAGATTTCTTTTTGGAGTAATGAAAATGCTATAATATTAATTGTGGTGAATGCACAACTCTGTGATTATACCAAAATCTATTGAATGTACATTTTGGATGATTTGTATGTTATGTGAATATCTCTCAATAAAATAGCTAAAAAATCTTAAAAATAAGGAAAACAGTAAGTTTAAGTGGAGAATCCTGGCAGACATCTTTTTAGACAATTGATCACGGCAAGCATCACCAGTAATACATACTGACATCATGGAGCTCCCTGATATGGTGCACTAAAAAGGGCACATCACCTCTCTTATCTTCCCCAATGACACAAACCTCACTCTACCCACAAGAAAGTATAAGACAAACCCAGACTGAGGAACATTCTACAGCATAAGTGACCAGGACTCTTGAAAAGAGTCAAGAGTCAAGGAAAGACTTATAAGACCTGTCCAGAGTGGAAGATATTAAGAAGACATGGTAGTTAAACGCATGGTGGGATAGAAAAAGGCCATTAGAGGATAAACTTGTGAAAGTGAAATAAATTCTGTTTTCATTGATAGTATTGAGCCGAGGTTTATTGCTTAGTTTTGATAAATATTTACTGTCATATACGATGTTAACATAAGGGGAACCTGGGTGAAGAGTACCTGAGAACTCTCTGTACTATTTTTGCAGCTCTTGTGAACATCCAAAGTTAATTCACAATTTTAAAAATGCAAAAACTCTAATAAAGATAGAATCTGATGGGCCAGAAAACAGGAGGACACCCTTACCAATACCTGAAATTCAAGCATTCTCCCATACCTACATAATGCCAACCAGCTAAAAAAAACACAAAACAACAAATTGTGGGTGCTACCAAAAGTAATTTACAGATTTCCAATTGTCAAGGCAAACCCAATCAACATTCTAACAACCTTCTTTGCAGAAAAGTAAAGATAAACATCAAATTCATATGGCATGGAAAGGGGACCATAATAGCCAAAAACATCTTGAAAAAGAAGAAAAACTTGGAGAACTCATATTGACTGATTAAAAACCTTATTGCAAAGCTACAGTGACTGAAAAAAAAGTGTAGTAGTGGCACAAGGACAGACAAAGAAATCAATAAATAGAATTTAATGTTCATAATTAAACATATATCAATGGGAATTTTGGTAAGGGTGCCAAGTCCACTCAAAGGAGAAAGAATAGTCTCTTTGATAAATGGTGCTTTGACAACTGGATATCAACATGCAAAAGAATGAAAAAAAGACCCATCAATAGGTTCATTGCTTCTATGACTGATTACATCCTCAATCAACTGAAGAAATTGATTTTAACAATGAGATAAGTCTCATCCAAAGAGCTGAAAGATTTAAAAGGAGAAGTGATGATTTCAGCAGTCAGAAAAGAAAATTTCCAACTCTGCTTCAGCTAAGTAGCTTCTGGGGAATTTATTGAAAACCTTCATTAGAGTTCCCATTTTGCAGTCTGCCCTACAAAATTTGGACTTGTGCAACCCCACATCAAGTGGGAAAATTCTTATAAAAATCTTATAGTATTTACAGTTATCTCCTCCCAGTTCTAATTCCCTAGAGAACCTAACTAATACAGCACAAAAATTAACACAAAATGGATCAACAAACTAAATGTAAGCACTAAAACAATAAAAGGGATAGAAGAAACAGGAGAATATTTTTAGGTCCTTGGATACTTAGACTTTATTCTGAAATCATGATCAACAAAAGAAAAAATATATAAATAGTACTTAATTAAAATTAAAATCTCTTGTGCATAAAGGGGTACTAGAAAGCAAAAATACAACCTATAGAAAGGGAAATATATTTGGAAAATGGATAACTGATAATGCCTTAATATCCAGAATATATAAAGAACACAAAGTGGTGTCAAAAATAGATCTTTTTCCTAAAGATACACAAATGACCAATACACATATGAAAAGATGCTCAATATCATTAGCCTAGCTATTAAAGAAATGCAAATAAAAAACAGGAGATATTACTTCATATGAACTAGAGAGGTATTATTTCAACTTTGGAAAATAAGTGCCAGTGAGAACGTGAAGAGATGGGAAACCATGCACATGGTTAGTTGGTAACAAAATAGTTGAGCCAACGTGGAAAGCAGTTTGGCAGTTACTCAGAAAGTTAAATATAGTACTAGATGATCCTGCAATCCAACTTTTAGGTATTTACCCAAAAGAACTGAAAGTAGGAACTCAAACAGATATTTATACAATTTTCATACCAACATTATTCACAATAGCCAAAAGATTGAAGCAACCTAAATGTCCATCAAAAGATTAATGACTAAACAAAATGTGGTATAAACATACAATGGAATATTACTGGAATGTAAGAAGTAATGAAGTTCTGATGTATACTACAATACAGATGAAGATTATTTCATTATGCTGAGTGAAATAAGACACACACAAAAAGACCTACACGGCATAATTCCACTTAAATGAATTAACTAGAATACACCAATACATAGAGATAGTAAGTGGAGTATAGGTTACCAGGAGCATGAAGATAGAAATGGAAAGTTAATACATAATGGGCATACAGGGTCTTTGTTAGAGTGATGGAAAATTTTTGGTAATGTACAATGGTAGTACAAAATTGTGAATGTGATGTATGACACTGAATTGTATGTTTGGGAATGAAATGAAATGCTTGTATTATATGTAAGATACAACAATTAACAAAAAAAGAGACTAAAGAGATAATGACAATTGAGTGCAATACAGGACCCTAGACTACATCTAAATAGAGAGGAAATGCCCCAAAGGGCACTATTAGTACAACTAAAAAATTGAAATACAGCCTACATACTTGATATCAATGTTTAATTTCCTGAACTTGAAAACTGAATTTAACATGGCTGCATAAGTGAATATCCTTGTTCTTAGGAAATGTATATGAAGTATGTAGTAAAGGAGCAGTGTGCATAAACATTATTTTGGATGTATTCAAATAAAGTATATATCCAGTCTCATTTGTTTTAACACTTTGTCTAGTTGAGTCCCTAAAGAGCAGTAATTAATGCCAGGCCTAATAAGTATTTTATTTTGTGTTATATCATGCTTTATCCTTCTTTTTTTTTTTCCATTATTTACAATATAGTTTGTGTTTGCTTCTTCACTTCAAGTATCTGGAAATCTTTGTAAACGTCTAACTGAAAATAACCCCTGATAAGCATGCTTCCTTTGCACTTTGCTAACATCCACCTGGTGCTCAATAAGACTGGACAAACAGGGAGCATTTTGTTTTCTTAATGAGTTATCCTGAAAAGCATTACCTATTTTTATAAATGTACAATGTGAGTATGTTGTCTCTTAAACTGTCCTTCAGATATGAGGAAAGCAACAAGTAAGTGCAGAGTTAATATTTTTTCTTCAGAATTTGTTTCTTTCTGCCTTTCCTGGTAGTCAAAGGAAGTTTAAAAATATTTCCTTCTTAGTCCTTACAACATAACAACTATAGGATTTCCTGGAATATAAAACAAATACTGAATTAGATGTTATAAAAAGATTTCCTAAACTCCAAAGAAGCTAATATCAAGAAGGCTACAAAAGCATAGTGTATTGTATACCTGGTATTGTGAATAAGAAAATTTAGCACATGAAGAATAGACCTTCTTTCCTAATTCCTTTAAGAACCATTGGTATCAGACTCCAGTCAGAAGACCCTAATGCTAACTCTGCACATGCCTTAAATGAATAAAGAAATAGCAAGTTTACTGACCTGTTAGCTCTTTATTTTACTTTGATTTGGCAAAAAAACACTGGTATTTAGATAAATTATGCAATGAATAGTTGATTTAATATGCTTCAGTATTTTAGACTATTCTAAGTTCCTTGCTTGAATTAAATTGTATGTAAATTTACAGACTATTAAGGATAGAAACAAAGTATCAGTGAAAAAGTGAGTTGTGAATGGTATCTTGTATATTTAGTCCTTCATCACAGAGCTTATAATGTACCTCTTCAATCGCATTCCTTTGCCCTCCCCTTTACTCTCATTGTATAGGAGGTATTTTATTGACTTATCTTTCTAGGGAATAGAGATGAAGAAGACAAACTTTATTTCAAATATGTATGCTTTTTTGAACAGGATCACTGCAAACTGTAAATATAATTTAATTCACCTACTTGGTCTCCAATTTTGATATTATTTTATTCAAGATTTGAAATATAAAACACAAGAGTAATATAACAATATAAAACCCATGTTCTTATAGCCAGGTGGGAGCAAAGTCAGAGCTGGTGTTGGTAAAGGTAAACATCAATAGAAAGGGGAGAACACTTCTGCTTTCAAGACTCCTCTTTCTCTTAAAGCTTTGATTTGTCAATTTTTTAAATCTTGTTTTTAAATGATATGCTTAATGGAATTAAAGATTCAAACTCTGATAGTGTCTTTAAGTATTTATATCATGCTAATATAAAAAATGTCTTTCCATGATTAGTAAAGAATTATTTGATAGGTTTCCAGAACTTTAAAACCAGAAGCAATTTATTAATTGGTTGATTATTTGATAATTTGTGGATAATGAGCCAGAAACGAGTACTGGGTGGTATCTGAAGTTTCTGAACAATAATATTTAGTGTAAACAGGAAAGTTATTTTGAAATGTATACCTGTGTGTATATGTCTATGTGTATGTGTGTGTCTGTGTATGTGTGTACTTTGGGACATATGCATAAATCTTAAGTAGATGCTACAGATTCTATGATTTAGCTGATAAGGAAGTTTCTAAATGGAGTGAGGTCTTACTTTGCCAGGGTGCTATGACAAAAGCCATACAATATGTTGCCTTAAATAAAAACATTTATTGTCTCACTGTTATAGAAAACAGACGTCAAAATCAAGTCATGACCAAGGCCATGTTTTCTTCCAGGAGCTGGCGGTATTTTGTATAATTGTTGGTAACCCTTGGCTTGCACCTCTGTATCCTCTCATATGGCGATCTTTCTCTCCTTGTGTTTGCTCTTCCAGTTTCTACTGCCTTCTGGCTTTGGCTCCAGTGTGACCTTCCCTGGCTTCTGGTAACTGGTTTCTTTTCTTTATCAGGCAACCAATAATATGCATGAAGGTTAACCCTCATTCATTTGGGCCACAGTATCATCAAAAATAAAATCTTCAAGAGGTCTTATGAACAGTGGGCTCACTTCCATAAGTATTGGATTGAGATTAAGAACATACTTATATTGTGGTACATAATTCAACATACCACAAGTGGAAATTCCTAACTGAACCTTTCATTTCCTTACAACTACAAACATTTCTCAAATTAAATTTTCCTAAAGAGCCTTTTAGAAAATCTTGTCTCTGATTTATTATAAACTAAAAAATCACTGTTCCTTATTCTAGTAACTTTATCTAGTTGGTTTGACAGTTATCTTTAACACTTTTGTTCCACTTTGAATTAATCTGTTTGCCAAAAATTAGTAAATTCTAAAAATTATCTATCAAACCTGTATTTTTTATAACTTAGATTGTGGCATAAGGCATGCTCAAAATGGCTTATGCCATCGAAATAGACACAGATCAATACTTCCTTAACATAAAAAATTTCAAAGTTTTTGTGAAATTTCGGTCATTCTTCCATGGAAATTGTTTGAAAGTAACATACACTTTATAAATATCTATTGCCTCAGTCTTAACTGGAATTATATCAATTGCCTTGGCTGAAATTGAGTTATATGATATTCAAGGATTTTTTAAAAAATTCTATCATATAGACCAGTAAAAGTATTCAACATGGGGTCTAGTAGTAAAATGCAGTCTGCATGATTTGGAGGTGCAATGTCCTGCTATATTTAATAAAGGGAAACATATAAATAGAAGATGTCATATCTATAATGAACAGTTATCTGTAGATTATTAAAAAAAAATAAAACCAAACAAAAACCAACAGATGGTTTATGCATCAAGCAATGACTTATTAGATATATAAGCTGATTTTAACAGAGAAATATCTAAATTAGATTTAGTTTAGATTGGATGTATGTAAATAAATATGTGTGTAATATCTCAAATACCCATATCTATGTTTACCTATCTATCATCTATGTATTATCTAACTTTTTATCATCTACTTATATAGCTATATCTATTGATCTATCTATCTAATCTCATCTATATAATCTATCATCATCTTACTCTTGTATGTAACCATATCTAGTTTAGAAGAATACACTTAAAATTGAAGTTTTAGATTATTATTACTATGTTTATAGTTAGAAGATTAGGACATAGCTATATGTCGGTAAAATATATTGAGCCATTTTCTCTTATTGAGTTCCTAAATTTAATGAGAAATCTGAATATTTGAGAATTGTAGTCAACTCTGAGTAGTGTAAGCACAAACCTAGCTCTGTGAAAGTATATTTCTTAATACACATAATGCACTAGAATTTCTTAAGTATTTTTGCTTATGTGGCTAACAGGTCTACGCATATCTGATAAGACATTATTTTTATGAACACACATATGGAAACATAAATATATCATCTTTAATAGAATAATCATAATTAAATTGTTTTTTGCAATCATTACCTATTATCCTGTCTGCACCAAAATTACTAAAAACCAAAATAAAGAATTACACATTTCTCGCTCTTTGTGCAGGTATAACAATATAAAAGCTTTCAAATTCATATTGAAAATAATATAGATGCATTTATTATTGACATTTTGAGCAAGATATATCTGAATATATGATATTCTATCCCACGGATTTCTCAGTCAGAACCTGGTATTAATCAAACCACGCATCCTGAAAATGTTTTGCCCTTGGGTTAAGAAGATACATTATGGAGTTTTACACCTGTAACTCAGTAAGTGAGCAATACAAATAGGCTTTTACAGGAACTACTTGTGGTCCTGGTCTCTGGAAAATAAGGTTTTTTGGAGAAAATGAATAAAATGTGTGTGGGTTAAGAATTCTGGGCTCTGGAGGGGATCGTCTAAAGTGTATTAACAATGAATGACTGGCAGGCACGGGAACTTTTTTTCACAAATGGAGAAGGCAGAAATATTTTTAAAAAACAAATCCTTCTCGTCTTTTATTTCACTCTTTCTTCTTCAGACAGATTTGCCTTTTAATTTGGTCTTGAGAAGGTTATGCAAGAATTAGCAAAGCATTTGTTTTTAGAGCAAAAGCCCTTAGCAGGAACCAGTGAACCATTTTAAAGGAATTTTTCAGTTGAGGATAGGCAGTTCAAGTTAAGTATTACGTCTCAGCTTGTTACTCACCTGTATTCCCCCACTGCCAATGAACTGATTACTTGCATTGGAATTACAGAAATAGATATGCTGCCACTTTCATTCCAAGATGAATGCTAATGTTGTCTGCCTGCTGGAGCAATATTCAAAATAACCCACAAAATGAGCTATCAACCCATTTCAAAAACAGTTTCAAACATACTTTGCATAGTTTTCCACAAAATATGCATTCAAAATTATGTGGATGCCAGGAACTTCCAAAGGTCATCTAACATCCCACCTTTCACATTTTCTGAACTATAATGAATACAATCAGTTCTTTATTATTACTTCAACAGTATTTCTGAATGTTTGCTCTGTGCCAAACACTGTGTTAGGTGTTTGGAAATAAATATGAAAACAAAACAAAACAAAACAAAAAGCAAAACCTCATTACTACTCTAAAGTTGTTTTCTCTAGGGAATCTCCAGGGAGAGACTGAGAGAGCATTTTAGTCATTTTAAAAGTTTGAAATCACTACAAAGTGCTGTGAAAATGCTTTGGAATGTAAGTTAATTCAACCTGGGAATTGGAGTTTGTTTCACAAACATTTTATGTGGATCTTGGAAGATGTTGACATTTATTCCAGAAGGAAAAACAGAAAAATTAAAGATTTTGAAGCAGTAGTGCTTGTTTGGCTAATGGGGAAATTTTAATATAGTTGGAGTTGAGGAAAAAATTTCACATATTTTATGTATTTAAATCGCTTCATCTAGACTTCTTTGAACAACTCTAGATGATCTAAATTTTTCATAATGGTAAAGTTATAGATACATAGATAGAAATAAATAGATAGATACAGAGAGAGATATAGATACAACCTAGCAGTTACTCCTCTTTTAATAGTATTTCCACAAAGGGATAACATCCACTTCCTAAAACTGGCATTTTGCTGTTAAAAGAACTGTCTTATAAGGAACTAACTCTTGGCCCACGGCTTCACCCCATCATGGTTAGTCTTATGTATGACGTTACTATGATACTGATGTGGGCTCTGCGTGGGAGGCTGTTCATCCCTTCGTAGATAACCTAAGTTGTCTCTGTCCTGACTTATGGGTGTGGGACAGTAAGAGGCTGCAGTCCTGCCCTTGGTGACCATGGCAACGCCTCCAGTCCCGGAGAAATAGTTTAGCAATGCAAACTCTATAAACTTTAAATATTCAAGGAAAATGCAAACCAAATGTGCTAAAAGCTTATCTAGAATGTATGACATCCACGCTAAAAGCTTACCTAGGATGTGAAAGATATATGCTAATTCAAACCTATTGAGCACTGAAACAAAGAATGATTTAGCCCTTCCCCTGTATAAAAGGAACTTGAAAATCTTGTTTGAGGCTTGGGTTTGAAACGGAAAGGTCCCGAGTCCGGCCGGCCATCAATAAATCATTTTTCCTTCTCAAAATCATTCCTGAGTCCTGGCCTTTCTATATGCAAATAATTGAACCTCTCTCAAATTCTACAACAATATGGTAGCCAGTTATTTAACCATACAATAATGTAGGTGTTGCTCTGAGGGCATTTTGTAGATGTGGCTTACGACAAAAATTGATTTTAAGTAAAGGAGATTATACTCAATTATGTGTGTGGGCCTCTAATGTAAGATGAAAAACTGAGGTTTCCTGGAGAAACTAAAATTCTGCCTCAAACTGTAACATCAACTCATGACTAATTTCTAGTCTGCTGGCATGCCCTATACATTTCAGTCTTCCCGTTCCCCAGAACTGTGTGAGCCAACTCTTTAAAATAAATCTCTTCAATGTATTTATCTATATGTGAATATATCTATCTCTTCCTCCATCACCTCTATCTCTATCTCTATCTCTGTTTATTCTCTATGCTCTGTTTCACTGGAGAACCCACAGTAATACAGGTTTTGCTACCAAGAGTGGTTCTGGATAAAGTATAAAAGGTATAAAAAGTATTTAAAAAATCTTAAGGATAAGTTTCTAAATTGGTTTGGGGGTTTCTGGTATTGGAAATATAATCTGATTAGATTTACAAGTACTGATGACTATTAGATTTACAGACACTGATGACTATTTCTGCTGGTAAAGGAAGTTCTGATAGTCCATGGTGTAAGTGATGTGGCAATAGAGATGTGAAAATTTTCACCATTGATATTCCTAATTAAATGCTTATAAGAGACAAAGTTCTGGGCAACCATGACTTTGACACCTTAGAACATTTTGTCAAACTAATAAGTGTAATGAAACTGTGCGATTGCTCCTGGCTGCATGGGAAGAAATTAGGAAAGAAGAGTATGAACTTCGGCTTCAAATTTTTAGCTCAAGCACCACATAAATGACCTGAAAGTTTCCATGCCTTGACTCAAAGAAACACTTGTCTCTTGTAGCTTCAAAGGTGAACCAATGACAGAGTCTCATCCTGCAAGTGGCTAAATTATAAGGCAAATTGATTTTTTAAAAAAGATTTATTTTATTTATTTATTTCTCTCCCCTTCCCCCTGCCCCTGCCCCAGTTTTCTGTTCTCTGTGTCCATTCACTGTGTGTTCCTCTGTGATTGCTTCTATTGTTTTATTGTTGTCAGCGGCACCAGTAATCCATGTCTATTCTTGTTGCATCATCTTGCTGTGTCAACTCTCCATGTGTGTAGCCACCACTCCTGGGCAGGCTGAGCTTTCTTTCATGCTTGGTGGCTCTCCTTACAGGGCACACTCCTTGAGCGTGGGCTCCCCTATGCGAGAGACACCCCTGCATGGCAGGGCAATCCTTGTGCACATCAGCACGGCACGTGGGACAGCTCCACACAGGGCCTGTGCCAGCTATCAAACTGAGGACGTTGAGAATGAGAACATTTATTGATTGAAATGGGAAAAAATGGACAGATTTGTTGAAGTGATGGAACACCTAAGTTCTACTGAGTTTTTTCTTTGCCACTGAAAGCAGCCCTTCCACTCTTATCTGAATTGGGCAACCCTGATTTGCTGAGGAAAGTGTAATGGTCTACCCTGAGGTAATTACCTTGCAAAACACTGCTAATTTTCTTCAGGACCTAATTGCACAATGCCTCTTTATTTCCAGACCAATAACTAGACCTGTGGTCTACACTAAATGGCATTCAAATGCCAGAACTGCCTTGATGTACTGTAGAGGAAGGTCTCCAAAGACTTAGGGAAATTTAAATTTTAGGGTGGATTTATCATGTGAGAGCAGCTCAACCAGTCTGAAAGGAACCAGAGGACACAAAACTTCACCAAAACTGTGAGAAATCAATTTGCAAGGGAAGCACCAGCATCCTTGAAAAGCTCTGTTCTCATTCTTCTCTGTAGATAGCAATTACTGCTGCCATTAAACTGAAATTCTTGAATGAAAATGGGGTAACTGGATCCTTGTGTGTTAGTGGCAAGTAGTGGTACTTAATCACCGTGGCAAGGTAAGCATGGGTACTGTAATGGAGAGCAGAGTCAAAGCAGTAATCAGAAGAGTCTGACTCACAGAGACCTGTTAATATTGGCTAATTGATCATGGTGTCCCTAGAAAAGAAATAGATGGGCAGTCTACTAAATTCTTATGTGATCTTTATAAGCAGAAGAGTTCTAGTTCAAATGAATAAAAATATAGCTTGAATCACAAAAATAGAAAATCACAGCCACTCTATCAATTCCCTGACTTGAGAGAGTTTTCAGACACAGAACCCCTTGAATAATGGAGAATCCAGGCCCCTTGAGGGGAAATATGTATACTATTTCTCTTTGTCCCAGCTTCCCCAAGTGACCTATGGCATACCAAGCTGGCCTACCCTAGATCCATATCTTGTCCATTCCCCTAGAGACATGCCGTTTTTACTTTTCTATTTTGCCCTTTCTCCTTTCTCCGTTTAACCCACAAACATTTCCTTCACAATCCATATTCCTAACTTGCAATTTCACTACCTATTTCATAGAAAAATAGAGTTAGTTAGAGGCTACTATAGATTAACTTGTACCACTATATCTACCATATCAAATTCCATATTCTCTACATTTTTCTCCTCTTCTAAATGTATTAGTCCATGTTCTTAACTTGTTCCATATTCTTAGATAAACAAGAATATTTCTCCTGGAGCTCTCCCTGCTCTTTCTCTTATATCATTTTTTCCCTTTTTTATGGAGCAGACCACTTAGAATACAAAGAGCATGTAGTCAATTTATAAATAAATGTTGCTAATATTCTCCCATCTTAAAAATCAATAAGACTCATTATCTCACATTCACATACCATCCATTTATTTCCCTTTTACAGAACAAGTCCTAGAGAGAATTGTACATGATCAGTGTCTACAAATTCTCTCCTCCTTCTCTTTCTTGAATCCACTCTAATTAGATTTTCATTGCCATCATGCCACTAAAATTGAACTTCTGAATGTCACTAATAATCCTGTTGCTAAATCCACTTTCCATTTCTCTATCCTCATCTAATGTACTTTTGGTAGCGCTTAACCCAGTCCTTAACTCTTTTCTTTGAAACATTCTATTTTTCTTGGATTCACACCCCACTCTTCTGGTTTTCCCAACTTTTAGGCTACTTTTTCTTTGTCTCTTTCTCTGGTCATGATTATTTCCACATAATTTAAATACTAGAGTGCTTCAGGTAGGGTTGAGACTATGGTGACACAAATGAGACACTCATCTCAGGTACAAAATTTAAGAGAGTGCCAAAATAATTCAGTAATCCAGATAAATGCAATTATTGCAATATTAAGAAAACAAATTTCATACAAAAACCCATTCACACAGAAATCTATAACTTTTTCCACTGAACTCTCTTATATCTAAGTGCACAATAACATCTCTTCTTATATATCTAATGGTTGCCTCAAAATTAATACATTCAACACTGAATATATACTATACCAAATTAATCCTCCTATAATTTATCCCAAGTCAGCAAATACCAGCACTATCTTTCTAGTTGCTCAGGACCAAAAAAAGTCTTGGTTTCACACTTGATTTCTTATTTTTTGCACACTCTGCACCTGGACCATCAGCAAATTTTGTAAGCCATATTTTAAAATTATATATATCTACACACATGTATATTATATATAATAGATTTTATGTATAAAATTTTGACATTTCTCGCTGTGCCTGCTACTACCCTAATTCAAACCAGCATCTAGTTTCACTGGTCTGAGTAAGTGCAGTTGCCTATTAACTGGCCTGCCCACTTCTGTTCTTGCCCCAATGTGATTTATTCTCCACACAACATCTAAAATGACATTGTTAAACCTAAATTACATCATGTCATTTTCTTACTCAAACTCCCCTTCATGTTTCCCAAGTGTGATAGTTAGGCTATTGTGTCAACTCAGCCAGGTAATTGTGTCCAGTTTTTTGGTCAAGCAAGCACTGGGCTAACTGTAATACAAGGGCACTTATGGACTTTAGTCACCGTTGACTTTACTACAGTGGTAAATTAGAGATAGCTTGTTACAAGTACATCAAACAGGGCCATTGCCATCAGCAATGAGTGATGCTTAACCCAATCAGTTGAATCCCTTAAAAGGGGAAGTGATTCCAGCAATGAGAGAGAATTTCCTAGCTCATCTTTGAACAGCCAACATCTCCCAGAACTCATCAAAAATCTTCATTGGAGTTTCATCAGAGCTCCCAGTTGCAGCCTGCTTGTGGAACCTGGACTTGTGCTTCCCCATCGCTATGTGAGAGACTTTGATAAATCTCTTACTGTCAACAAATATCCCTTGTTGATTCTATTTCCCTAGAGAACCCTGACTAATATATCAAGCAAGAACTTTTCAGTATAGCTTCCGTGAACAATGATAAATAATGATTCATTTTTTAATTCACTATTTTGGATTGCTCTATTGCACAACAATAGATAAATAACAGAACCTGGAGTCTGAAATTAAGGTGCTCATATTACTAAAATCTAAAAAAGAGTAACATTGGCATTGTAATAGGTTAGTGGTCAGAAGAGAGGAGACCCTTGATGAGATTATTATCAAAATTTGGCAGACCGTAAGGAGAAAGTTTCTGGAATCTGGAAATACAGAGAAAAAATTGTTGTTGATAGTTAGAAAAATGTTGACCCTCTTATGTTATGGCAGAATATTAAGCAGTGTTTTATCCTTTGGTAACATGGGAGGTAGGAAATGTAAAATAACCTAAAAGTTCCATGATCTAATTAGGGAGATTTCTGGGTTACATATTGAAAGTGTCACCTGGCTTCTTCTAGCTGTGTATGATATAATGGACAGTGATGAAGTAATAAATGAACTGTCCGCTTTAAAGGAAAAATGAAAGAGCCAGGACATCCTGGACTGGAAAAAAAAAAAAAAAGTGTTACCCATTCCTTGTCATTCAGGCACCAAACAACACTCAAAGTAAGAAATGACCTCAAGGGAAAGATCAAATTCAGAGTCTAGCATCAAAGCACATCCTAGGCATAAAGATTACAGAATATTGCTGTAAGATATTTTTGCAACCTCAAAATTATTGAGGGTAGGTTTAGTAGAGTGCTGAAGAATCTGAGACATTTCTCCTAAACCATTTTAATTAAATACACTCTCAAAGACTTTACCCTTGTTCTCACTCCAAGGTAGATGAAAATCCAACAAAGTTTTTTTTTTGTCTTTATTTATTTTTTTAATGTTACATTAAAAAAAAATGAGGTCCCCATATACCCCCCAACCTCCTTGCCCACTCCTCCCCCCAGAACAACCTCCTCAATCATCATGAGACATTCATTGCATTTGGTGAATACATCTGAGCACCGCTGTACCTCATGGTCAATGGTCCACACCATAGCCCACACTCTCCCACCCAGTGGGCCATGGGAGGACATACGATATCCGGTAACTGTCCCTGCAGCACCACCCAGGACATCTCTAACCCCCAAAAATGTCCCCACATCACATCTCTTCCTCCCACTCCCTACCCCCAGTAGCCACCATGGCCACTTTCTCCACACCAATGCCATATTTTCTTCGATTACCAATCACAATAGTTCATGAATAAAACATCAGTAAGTCCCTTCTAATCCATACTCTATTCCTTCGTCCTGTGGACCTTAGAGTGGTTGTGTCCACTCCACAGCTATATCAAGAGGGGGCTTAAATTCCACATAGATGCTGGATACAATTCTCCTGCTTTCAGTTGTAGGCACTCTTGGCTCCCTGGTGTGGTGGTTGACCTTCTTCACCTCCATGTTAGCTGATTGGGGTAAGTCCAATAAACCAGAGTGTAGGAGTTGCAAGTCTGTTGAGGCTCAGGGCCTGGCTATCACATGGCCAGTCGAGAGATTCAGGTCCCCTGGGTATACGTTAAACCCCAGCACCAACTACAGTTCTGGTAAAAGTAACAGGAGAGACTTGTGGACAAAGATCACATCTAAGTTTTTAAAGGAGTTGATGTGCTTCAAGTGAAAAGAACAGAGAGAGTTGAAAGTTAAAGAGGGCCCTGGACAATGAACTATCTATTAGATTTTTTAATCCCAAACATCTATGGGCAGGAAGAAGACCAAGACTGTCATTACCAACATGGATACATTTCTTATGGAAAAGGAAGAAGGACTAAGAAATTGAAAGCAAGGGTCAGAAGGACCAAGCAAATAATGTTAGGCATCATTTCAATGGTGCAGGATTGGGCCTTAATCAAAGAACAAATAAGACATTACCAGGTGGATTTCAGAAACAGGACCAGGAGAATCCAAGATGACAGAGGAGAGAACAGGCTGCATTCTTCTTCTAGAAGCTGTGGGAAGGTAAGAATGCTTGCTGGGCTACAAATAGCCGGGGTATGGCTGGGATGATAAGCAAGAGCAACTGGAGAAGGAGGGGGTCCCAGGTGGGCATCAGAGAAAAGGGGAGTTGCCCAGGGACCCCCAGATAAGAAGGAAACACACCGGCCAGCCAAGGGGAAGAGTTAAAAAGCCCATCTGGCCCTAGGGTAGGGGAAGCCACACAGCCAACTCTGGGAGAGAAGGGAACTGCTGAGGAGTAATCCCAAAGGAAGGCTAGTGCCCAGCCTGCTCAGGGTAGAGGAGAGCCAGATGAGCTGCTGGAAAAGCTGAGGTAATTTTGCCAGAGGGGTGTTTTGTTTATTTGTTTGTGCTTTTTGCCTCTCATTTTCCTTCCCCTCCCCCTCCCCTTCCCTTCCCCTCCCCCTCCCCCTCCCCTTCCTGTCCCCTCCACCTCCCCCTCCCCTTCCCGTCCCCTCCCCCTCTTAAAATATGGGCAATTTTGTTACTGTCCAAGGTAAGTATATATTTTAAAAGTTTCAATCTCTATTATTGGGAATCTAAATTCATTATATATGATATATGATCTTGTTGGTTATATGGTATTAGATATATGATCTAATTCATTTGTTATATTATTTCTTTATTCTATATGTTGGTAAGTTTATTTCCCTTGATTTGTTTTAGATAAGACAGGGTTATTAAAGTTTCTATTGTATGCTCTGCTTGTTTATTCCTGATAGTATATAGCTCATTCTGTTGTAAATTCCTCAGGAAGAGACTATAGGATTAATATTTCCTGAGTTCTTACATGTTCCAAAAAATTTCTACAGGTATTATACATTAAGATGATTTGGTAGGAAATGAAATGTGTAGATGATCCAATTTTCATTCCAGGAATATTTTACATCCGTCACTCCTCTAACTTCAACCATAAAATAATGTTAAAAGTGTAGTAAAAATTCAATTTTCTTTCCCTGTATGTAATTTGATTTCTTCTGACTAGTTGCCAAATTAAGTCTTTCATTTTAATTTCAATCATTTATTTGAAAAGACATCAACTAATGCCTATGTTTCCATATGTAGTTTCAAGACTTTCTATTTTCTGTTAAGGGAGAGTGTGAACCAGGAGAGAATTTCTACAATAATCGCTTTAGCTCTGTCTCTATATTTGGATTCACAAAGTAACAAGAAAAACTACCATGCTTTCTGATAACTGTCTTCTATGTTCCTTTTGTCTGAATGCTTTTTTCCCTTCCCCATATTTTAATTCCACAGTTTAAACTTTGCTCCAAGCAGTTTCTCCAGAATGGGAAGACTACACCTTGAAAAGACATTTACATTTCTTAATATTTGGGGTCAATTTGTCTGAAATATTCTAATACTCTCATGGTCACCTTACACTGATGTGAGAATTTGATCATAACAGAATGGAGGCAGTTTTCAGGTTGACACAATGGACATTCCAGGTGGTAACTATTTTCAGTTGGGAATATTCTACTCTCAGCAGAGCCATTACAAACAATAGTTATCCTTCTGCTTCCTTCCACATTGATGCTGATAGCACACTGGCCATGGTTTCAAGGTCTTGTACATTATTTTCTCTTCGACTTTGTTGTATGCAATATCTGTGGATTCTGGTTTATCTCTCATTGTATATTTTGTCTTTAGGGGCAATTCAAGGAAATTCATAGACAGCCTTATACCACATTATTTTATGATTAACAATATTTTGAGCAAGTTGGGTTTATCTGAAGTAAGACAAGTGTTATAAAACACTATATATACTTAGAATCATCTAGATAAATTAGGAGAAGGCATTTGATAAAATTCAACATCTGTTACTGATAAAATCTCTTAGAAAATGAGATTTAAAGGGTTTTTTAATTTTTAAATTTTTTTTAATTTTTTTATTCATTTTAAAGAAAATTACATTCAAAAAATATGAAATCCCATTCAACCCCACCGCCCCACTCCTCACTCCCCCCACAGCAACACTCTCTCCCATCATCATGACACATCCATTGCACCTGGTAAGTACATCTCTGGGCATCGCTGCACCCCATTGTCAATGGTCCACATCATAGCCCACACTCTCCCACGTTCCATCCAGTGGGCCCTGGAGGGATCTACAATGTCCCGTAGTTGTCCGTGAAGCACCACCCAGGACAATTCCAAGTCCCAAAAAAGTCTCCCCATCTCATCTCTTCCTCTCATTCTCCGCACCCAGCAGCCACCATGGGCACCCTTCCCACATCAATGTAAAGGGGGGTTTTTAATCTGATAAATGCTACCTATGAAACAGTATCAAGTCCTATGTAATGGTGAAACATTGAACGTTTTTCCTGTGCAAAAAATGAGAATGACTACAATCACCACTGCTTCAGCACTGAATTTCAGGTTATAGGCAGTATAATTAGGTAAGAAAACGAATTACTAAACAATCCAATCTAAAAGGCAATAGATATTTTATATCCTATTTAACGAACAATTTATTAAATAGAAAAGATACAAGAATAAGATAATACTGAAGTATGAGATGGAGGTGATCTGAAGTTACCTAATACATGGATAATAAGAAGAGTATTATTCTAAAGAGGTAGTAATTTAGAACTTAGCTTATGTTCAGAGAGATTAATGAAAGAATATAGACATCACTGATATGAATAAGAGAACACACTTCCTGTCAAAACAGGCATTTTAAATCAGTGGGCCAAGCAAGAATTATTTAAAACTTGTGAAGAAATGCTTGCTTGATTCTATGGCAAATGTTTCATGCTTGATTTTCACATATTCAAAAATTACTTCCAGGTGTGTTAAAGATTAAATTATGCAAAGCAAAACTCTGAAAAATTCTAAGTTTTTCTAAGTTTTCTTCTTATCTTGTTATAGAGAAGAATTTCTCAAACAAAAAACACAGAAATGAAAACGAAATTTGATCCACTTGACAACATTAAAATTAAGTATACTTATTATACAAAATACAAATCAAGTAAAAATTCAAACCACAGATTTGGAAAAAATATTTTCAGAGAATGTACCTGTTGTCTTAGTTTGGCAGCCTTCTATGACAAATACTTCATAATGGATTGGCTTAAATAACAACTTTTTATTGGCTCATGATTTTGAGTCTAGAAGAAATCCAAAATCAAGATAATGAATGGTAAGACTTGATTCCTTCCTAACTCTATAGGATTCTGGGGTTGGTTGCTGGCAATCTTTGGGGGTCTCTGGCTTCCATCTCTTTCCCTACTCTTATGACAGTCTCTCCTTGTGTCTGCTCTTCTGGTTTCCATTGGCTTCTCCAACTTCTAGCTTCCTTTTCTTCTCTTAATAAAGCCTCCAGTAATATGGATTAGTGCCTACCCTCATTCAGCCTGACTAAACCTTAATTAAAACTCAATTTATAATGGGTTTACACCCTCAGTGGCATGGCTTGCAAGAAAAAAAGAACATGTGTTTTTTTGGAGCAGATAATTTAATATACCAGGCAAATAGTTAATTTAAAATATAGAAATAAATAATTAATAACTGATATAGTATATATATATATTATACTAATACTATTGACCATTAATTTAAAGAGAAAACAACTAAATAAAATATCAAGGGGACAGAGATGAGAATATTATGGTGCCAAGTAAAAGATAAATAAATGTTTTTGAGAGCAGTTTATCAGACTTTACTGTAAATTTACTCTCCCAACACATAATTTCCTCCAGCATAATATCATTTTTATAATTGATACATTATTAGCAAGTAAATTTCAAAGTTTATATTTTATTATATTAGCTCTCACTCTTCATATTGTACAGTTCTATGGGTTTTGACAACTATTTAAAGTAAGGTATCCACCATTAGCAAATGATACAGAACAGTTTCTCTGCTCTAAAAATGCCCTGTACTTCAGCTATTCAAAATTTCTGTCCTCCTGAACCCATGGGAACCAATGGTATTTTATTGACTGTATAGTTTTGTCTTTCTCAGAATGTCATAATGTTGGACTTATACAATTTATAATCTTTTCAGACTAACTTCTTTCACTTAGTAATATGTATTTAAAGTTCCTCTGTATTTTATGTGCATGTGTGTGTGTGGCTTGATAGCACATTTATTTTTATTGCTGAAAATATTCCATTGTATGGATGTACCACTGTCTTAATCCATTCTTCTATTGAAGGACATCTTGGTTAATTCCAATTTTGATAATTAATGCAATAAGCACATTTGTGTACAGGTTTGTATTAACATATGTTTTCAATTTGTTTGGGTAACTTCCTAGGATTGCCATTGCTGGATCATATTATAAGCTGATGTTTACCTTTGCAAGAAACTTCCTGTCTTCCAAAGTAGTTGTACTATTTTGCATTAGTATTTATAGTCATTATTTGTTAAAGTGGAAAATTATTACCTTTATATTTTGCAACTCAGTTAAATAATATTATAATAAGAACAGCAAGAATTCTCTATCCAATTTAAGTGTTCACTGTGAAGAACACAGTAAGGCATCACCAAGCAATAACTCCAAATTTTGTATAAAACTAATTATGCAGGGAAGCAATTGTGTAATGTAGTATAAAATTAGTTGATGATATCCAGAATGTAGGCAATGGTTCATATTGACTTTCATTAAGTGTTCCTTCATCTTTCTCCTCCAGAAAGCAAAGAAAAAGTGAGTTATGATAGGCTGTTTTGCAATTTACTATATTTTATAAATTGTGTGGAAAATTTGAAATTTGGCAAACTATCTGCACAAAATCTACTGAAAGCATATTATGTACTATAAGAAAATTATTAAGAAGTGTGAATTCATAAGCTTTCTAATCAATAGTGTCTGCTGTTTTAGCCTAAAATTGTGAATGATTAACTTGTCGTTTGTCCTTTGGAATGTTGTAATGCTGCTATGCAAGCAACATCATAATCCATTACCCGAAAAACAAGTTTTTAGGGAGAAATAAATACCAAATGTGATATCTGCATGTCCTGTTTGTATCTACTATAAAACTAAAAGTCAAAAACCTTTATGTTCTTGTCTGATGTACCATAAATAGACCAACAACCCTTGAGACACTGAGGCTCTCTTGAGGGCTGGCCACCCCTTGCCAGATAGATTTGGTTACTTTCAGTGAGGTCATTCCTCACAAGTTGCAAGTCTCATTGGAGTTCTAAGACTCAGAACTCTTAAAAGGGATGGTGTTCAAGCTGCCAGTAGAAGCCTCACCCAGGATGGAATACTTTGCCTAGAACTGTTTTTCCAACTGGAACTCTGATTGGCTATAAATGAGCCATGTGAGAGTTCAGGTGTTTAGTTTTCCCCCAATTTGCTGAGTGTTGTATATTTTCATTCTTTCCTATGTCTTTAATTAGTTACTCTTCTTTTCTGTGATTGCTCAATTGTTATAAATTTTTGATATAACCTGAAACTCATTTGATTGAATAAAACTGCCTTTGTATAGCATTCAGAGTTTCTGACTCTTCCTTAGCAGAATAGCATAAAACAGAGATTCCAGTTGCACTGGGAAAAATAGAATGTGAATAAATTGATCAAATTTAAGATTTGATGAGGAAGAAACTAAAGCAAATTGACCCTGCTAAACTTATTGAGGACAATGAAGATAATTCACTTCAAGTAAATATGATTATAGGTATATATTTAAATGTAAAAAAAAATATGAACTAATTCTTGCCATACAGTTACAATTACAGTGGCAAATTCATATTGTTTTCAAATGAGTAATGAAGCTAATAACACAGTAAATATTAGCTAAACCCAACAACTCTATAACTAATAGATAAAATAGAACATTACTTTGGATAATAACATTGACCATATTCATTGCCCATGCCATAAAACAAATGTCCCAGCAATATATAAGAAGTTTGTGTCAGCTGCTGACTGAAAGAAGAAACATTGATGGAAAGACCATGGAAACTTTCGGTATAAGATATAACTTCTCCTAATTAGCTGCAAACATATGAATTCACAACACATCCATTTGCTGCTACTGAGACTTCTCTTAAAAGTTGCTCTTCCTGTTTCTATGAAAATATCCAAAGAAAGTGAAAACAGGCTATATTGCAGCAACATTCACAACAGACAAAAGGTGGAAACAAGCAAAGCATCCATCAAAACATGAGTGGATAGACAAAATGTGGTATATATATTCAATAAAATATAATTCAGTTTTATGAAAGAATGAAATTCTGAGACTTGCTGCATATGGAATAACATTGCAAGCATTAGGCATAGTGAAATAAACAAGACACATAGGACATATTTTCTGTGATGCCACTGCCACTGTAAGAAAGGTCTACAAATAGCAAATTCACAGTGACAGAAAGTATTTTAATGATTTCTAGAAGACGGAGGATAGAAAAGAAGTATATGTTTGCTGGATATGGCTTATGTGTAAATAAAGAGGAAAAAGTTGCTCTAAATAATAAAGTCAGTAGTGACTTTAAATGTAAATGGATTACATATCTCCAGTCAAAAGGCAGCGATTGGCAGAATGGATAAAAAAGCATGACCCAGCTATATGTTGTTTGCAAAAGAATATAACCCTTAAGTTCAAAAATGCAAGTAGGCTGAGGTGGAAAGGTTGGATAAAATATACCTTTAAGTGGTAACCAAAAGAGATCTGGGGTGGCTATACTAATATCAGATAAAAGATACTTTAAATAAATAAAATGCCATAATGTAAACCACTGACCATGGTTAATAACAATGCATAGATATTTGTTCATCAATTGTTACAAAAGTACCGTACTCATGTAGGATGCCATTGCTAGGGAAGGGTGTATGGGGGAAGGAAGTTGGGTGTTGGAATCCCCTATATTTTCGATGTGACTTTTCTGTAGCCTAAAGATCCTTGGAAAGTGAAGTGAAAAAATTAAGACATTGGGGGAACATGTAGTAAAAATTGTTAATATACATGGAAGATAAGAGATCTTAAGGAGATGAAATGCACAATGCAAAAAGAAATTATTTTGTTTTTTTGTTGTTTAATTTTTATTTTATTATTGCTATTTTTTGTTGGCTATTTTGGGGGGAGGTTTTGGGTTGCAAAGGGATTGAAGCTGTAGTAGGGGAGGGTCACTGGCCTGGGGTGTCAGTGGTGGGGTGATGTGTGTGTGGGGTGTAAACTCGACTATGACTATGGAGTGTAAGTGTTCATGTGGTCATGGGGTGTGGTCTTGGTGGGTGAAAGTCCACAGAATAACCCATGGAATATCGAATTCCCTTACTGGCAAGTTCTGCTATATCCTCTCATAGAGTGGCAAGAACCTCTGGAGTACATGGCAATGACTAGCAAAGGAGGATGGACCAATGCGCCAGCCCTAGATATTGATGCTTGTATTTATGAACCTTGTTCTTGTGAAATTGAAAGTTGGCCTGAAAATATATTTTGCCTAAGAATTACCTGCTGAGGGCCTCCTTGCAGTTCAAATGTGGCCTTTCCCTAAGCCTAACTCAGTATATAAATTCACTGACTTCCCCTCCAAGTGGGACATGACTCCTAAGTATGAACCTCCCTAGCACTGAAGAATAATACCAAGAGCCAACTAATGATGCATTTGTAGAAAGACCTAGATCAAAAGGGGGAAATGCTAAATGCAAATTAGTTTTTATGACTAAGAGATTTCAAAGGCAGTTGGGGGGTCATTCCAGAGGTTATGCTTATGCATGTCTCAGGAGGATATCATTTTTTGTCACAGTAAAAGTGCCTTTAGGGGTGCTCCTGTGGCTCCATAGACATCTGAACAATATGGCAAAATAGACAACTCCAGGAAATTGGCACCCCATCAGTGGACCTTACCTTGGAATATATGATAATCTATGTCCCCCAATGTATCAGAGTTAGACACATTTATAATTTTCCTACACACAGTTCTTCTATTTCATTTATTTGGACCTATAATTATCACTATACCCATTAAGTATATGTCCCAGAGACTTAAATCTTCTGGCTATTCATATACCAGGTGAGCTTTGAATCTCAACAGAATTACAGTAAATACCTATTCTTCAGTTCATCAAAGTCACCCAGGACAGCTAACAAAAGGATGATGATGGGCAACACCCAACCCAAGAAGCAGAGAGTGTCTTCAACTGCAAGCAAGACTGTTCCTTCCATCTGCCCCATGGGTCCTAAGCTCCCTCTTAGTCGGAATCAGAGATGGGCATCACCATCCCAAAATCTTCAAGATAGAGGAATGAACAAATATAAGGGAGAATTGCAACTGTGGACTAAAATAGACATTATTGTCTACTAAAGTAGACAATATTGCAATCTTTTGCGATATTGATATAAAGGCAGTGGTCACCAGAGCTTCTGAGTGGGGGGGGCAAGGGAACAGTGGGTGCGGCATGAGGGATTTTTGAGATATTGAAATCATTCTGCATGATATTACAATGAAGGATGCCAGCAATTATACATTTTGAAAATACCTGTAAAATTGTGTGATGCAAATTGTAAAACATAATGAAAACTATAGACCATGTTAGTAGCAATGCTTTAATATGTGTTCATTAATTGTAGGAAATGTACCATACAAATGAAAGATGTAAAAAGGGGAAGAGAATAGGGTATATGGGAATCACATACATGTATATGTATATGTATATGTATATGTATATGTATATGTATATGTATATGTATATGTATATTATATGTATATGTCTGTATAGTTTTTTGAGGTAGTGGGGGCTGGGGAATTTGAGGAGCCCAGGAACTTGAATGTGGGAAGACAGTGCTCTACTACTGAGTCACATTGGCTTGCCTGAGTGGGTTTTTTCATTGGCTCTGTTGGTTGGTTGTTTTTGTTTTTTTCTAGGAGGCACTGGGGACCAAACACAGGACTTAACATGTGCAAAGCAGGCACTCAACCACTTGAGCCACATCCACCCCTCCCCTATATATACATATACATATATATATTTTACAAATTGATTTTATTGCTACATATCAATAAAGCATGCAATTCATCCAAAGTGTACAATGAATGGTATTTGCTATAATTACATAGTTGTGTATGCATCACTTCAATCATTGCTAGAGCATTTTCATCATTTTAAAAATAATAATAAACAAAAGACTGACAAGAAAATTCTCTCAATATCTCTATGCTTCCTCAATCTATATAGCTGCTCTTTCTAGCTATTTCATCCAAAGTATATAATCAATGGCTTTTAGTATAATCACAATGTTGTACAATCATCATCTCAAATTTTAGAACAATTTAATTACTATGAATAGAAAGACTCTACACCCTTACACTTCCTCAGACCTACATAACCACTAATCTCTTTCATCTCTATGAATTGATTTATATTTACATTTTATATAAATGGAAATACAGAATATGTAATACTCTGTGGTCTCCATCAATTATTATAATTTTTATTCTATTAACATTTTGTACTGTTAACTTATATTTGTAGAGCTTCAAACAAAAACAGTCTTATATATGCAATTCTATCCATATTCATATTTCCCATAATATATTTATATTTCACTTAATTTTTTAGGTTATAGCAAGGCAATCATATTGTATTTGTCCTTTTGTGTCTGGTTTGCTTCACTCAACATAATGTCCTCAGGCTCATCAATGTTGTCATATGTTTCACGATTTCATTTCTTACTGTTACATAATAGTCCATCAGTGAATACTCTACAATTTGTTTATACATTCATCAGTTGATGGACACCTGTGTTGTTTCCAAGTGTTGGCTATTGTGAATAATGCTGCTATGAACATCGTTGTGCAGACATCTATTCATCTCACTGCCCTCAGTTCCTTTGAGTATAAGACTAGCAATGGTATTGCTGGGTCCCTTGGCAAGTCTATATTCAATTTCCTTAGGAACTGCCAAAGAGACCTCCACATGGATGTACCACTATACATTCCCACCAACAATTAATGTGAATAAGCTTTCCTGTCTTTCCACATCCTCTCCAACATTTATAGTTTTCTGACTTTTTAATAGTGGCCAGTCTAATAGGTATGAAATGGTATATTATTGTAGTTTTGATTTTCATTCCCTAATTGCTGGTGATGTTGAACATTTTTTCATGTGTTCTTTGCCATTTGTATTTCTTCTTTGGACAGTTTCTTTTCATGTATTTTGCCCATTTTTAAATCAGATACTTTGTTTTTTATTGTTGAGTTGTATGATCTCCTTATATAACACGGATATTAAAAAATTATCAAATATGTTATTACCAAATATTTCCTTTGTTTGAGTCAGCTGCCTTTTCACCCTTCTGACAAAGTCCTTTGAGGTGCAAAAGTGTATAATTTGAGGAGGTCCTATTTATCTCTTTTTTCTTTTGTTGCTGGTGCTTTGGGCATAAGGTTTAAGAATGTACAAGATCTTGAAAATGTTTTCCAACACTTTCTTCTAGGAGTTTAATGGTGGTTGTTTTTATATTTAAGTCCTTGAACCATTCTGAGTTAATTTTGTATATGATGTGGGAAAGTGGTCTTCGTTCTTTCTTTTGATATGGATATCCATTTCTTCCAGCATCATTCCTTGAACAGACTGTTTTGGCCCAGCTGGGTGAGTTTAATGGCCCTGTCAAAAATCTCTTGGCTAACTGTCAGAGTCAATTTCTGAGTTCTCGATTCAGTTTCACTGATCTAGCTATCTCTCCTTTTGATAGTACCATGCTGTGTTTTACCCTGTAGCTAAGCAATATGCTTTAAAGTCAGGAAATGAGAGTCCTCCAACTTCATTCTTCTTTTGTAATACATATTTGGATATTTGGGGCCATTTATCCTCCTTTTCATTATTGGCTATTCCATTTCTGCCAAAAAAAATGCTGTTGGAATATTTTTTTTTTTTTGGAGATTTTGTTGAATCTGTAAATCAGTTTATGTAGAATTAACATCTTAGCAATACTTAAGTCTTCCAATCCATGAAAACAGAAATCCTTCCATTTACTTAAGTCTTCAAGTTCTTTTACCAACATTGTGTAGTTTTCTGAATATAGGTCCTATATGCTCTTAGCTTAGTTTATTCCTAAATATTAGCTTTAGTCACCATTTTAAATGGAATCTTTTTTCCTGATTTCCTCCTCATATTGCACATCAGTAAAGTATAGAAATGCTATTGATTTTTGTATATAAATCTTGTATCTCACCACTTTGCTGAACTTGTTTATTAATTCTAGTAGATATGTTGTGGATCTTTCAGGATTTTCTAGATATAGGAACATGTCATAAGTGAATAGTGAAAGTTTTACTTCTTCCTTTCCTATTTGGGTGTCTTTTATTTCTTTGTCTAGCCTAATTGCTCTAGCTAGAACATCTAGCACACTATTGAATAATAATGGTGACAGTGGGCATCCTATATTGTTCCTGATCTCAGTGGGAAAGCTTTCAGTCTTTCACCATTGAGTGCAATGCTAGTCGTAGGTTTCTTATATATGCACTTTACCACATTGAGAAAACTTCCTTTTATTCCTATCTTTTGGAGTGTTTTTATCAAGAAAGGGTGCAGTGTTTTGTCAAATGCCTTTTCTGTATCAATAGATAGGATAATGTGATTTTTTCCCTTCAATTTATCAATATGTTTTATTTCAATAATTGATTTTCTTTTGTTGAGCCTCCCCTTGTGTACTTGGGATAAAACCCACTTTATTGTGGTGCATAATTCTTTTAATGTGCTCTTGGATTTTGTTTGCAAGTATTTTGTTGAGGATTTTTGCATCTATATTCATTAGATATATTGGTCGGTAATTTTCTTTTTCAAAGTATCTCTATCTGGTTTTGGTATTAGATTGATATTGGCTTCATAGAATGAGTTTGGTAGCATTCCTTCCTGTGATGGTTAGGCTATTGTGTCAACTCAGCCAGGTTGTTTGTGCCCAGTTGTTTGGTCAAGAAAGCACTGGGCTAACTGTAATACAAGTGCATTTATGGACTTTAGTCACCATTGACTTTACTGCAGTGGTAAATCATAGAGAGCTGATTACAGTTACATCAGTCAGGGAGATTGCCATCAGCAATGAGTGATGCTTTATCCAATCAGTTGAATGTCTTAAATGGGGGAGTGATTCCAGCATTGAGTGAGAATTTCCCAGCTAATCTTTGGACAGCCAACATCTCCCAGAACTTGTCAAGAACCTTCATTGGCCTTTCGTTGAAGCCCCTAGTTGCAGCCTGCCTGTAAACCTGGACTTGTGCTTCCCCATGGTCATGTGAGAGTCTCTTGTAAAATTGCATACTATTGACAGATATCTATTGTTGATTCTGTTTTCCTAGAGAACCCTGACTAATACTCTTCCTGTTGAATTTTTTGGAAGAGCTTGAGGAAGATTGGTATTAGTTCATTTTTAAAAGTTTGATAGAATTTATCTGTGAAACCATCTGATCCCAGGCTTTTCATCTTTGGGAGGTTATTGATGACTGTTTCAGTCTCTTCACTTGGGATTAATTTGTTGAGACCTTCTGTTTCTTCTAAAGTCTGTAGGGGTCCATGTGTTTCCAGGAATTTATCCAGTTCTTTTATGTTTTCTCATTTTTGGCATATCTTTCTTCAGAGTTTCCTTTTATGATCTCTCTTATTTCTACATGGTCAGTGGTAATGTCCTTCACTTATTTCTGATTTTATTTATTTGTTCTTTCTATTTTTCATTGTCATTATAGCTTAAATTTTGTCAATTTCATTGATCTTCTCAAAGATTCTCTCTGTTGTTTATTTGTTCTCAATTTTATTTATTTCTGGTTTGATTTTTACTGTTTCTTTCCTTTGGTTTTGTTTGGGATTAGTTTGCTGTTCTTTTACTAGCTCTTTCAGGAGTACAGTTAGATCATTAATTTTAACTCTTTTCCTTTTTTCTTGTAAGCATTGAGGGCTATATATTTCCCTGTCAATACTGCCTTTGAAGTGTCCAGTAGGTTTTGATATGTTGTGTTCTCATTTTCTTTCATCTCAAGATATTTGCTGAATTCTCTTGTAATTTCTTCTTTTACGCACAGGTTGTTTAAGAGTGCATTATTTAATCTCCATAATTCTATGAATTTTCCTTCTTTCTTTCCATTATTGATTTCCACCTTCATTACATTATGATCAGAGAAAGTGTTTTGTACAATTTCAATCTTTTATAAATTTATTGAGACTTGACTTGTGATCCAACATGTGGTCTATCTTGAGAAGGATACATGAACACTTAAAAATACTGTATACCCTGATATTTTGTGGAACAATGCTTTATAATGTCTGTTAGGTTATTTCTGTTTCTTTATGTGTATTTTCTGTCCATAAGTTCTATTTAATACTGAGAGATGTGTATTGAAGTATACAACTATTATTGTAGAGAAGTATACAGTTATTATTTTAGAGACATCTATTTCTTATTTCAGCTTTGCCAGTGTGGGTCTCATGTATCTTGGGGCACTGAGGTTAGGTGCCTAAATATTTAAAATAGTTATTTCTCCTTGTTCAATTCCCATTTAGTAATATATAATGACTTTCTTCAGCCCTTACAAACATTTTGCATTTAAAATCTGATTTATCTGATATTAGTGTCACTACTTAAGTTCTTTTTTGGTCACTATTTTCATGGAAAATCTTTTTCCAAACTTTCACTTTTAATCTGGGTGTGTACTATGTCTGAGGTGAGTTTCTTGTAGACAAGATATGATGGCTCTATTTTTTTATTCCATTCTATCAGCCTGTGTCTTTTGATTGGGAAGTTCAAGCCATCAATATTCATTGTTATGGCTGTAAAGGCATTACTTAATTTATTCATTTTGACCTTTGGTTTTCAGTTATTATATCATACTATAGTTTAACTTTTTACCTTTCTAATATTCTTCATTTCTACATTCTTCTTCAGGTCTCCTACCTTTGTTTTTCCTTGCAGACTTCAGCACTTCCTTTTGTATCTCGTATAATTCTTGTCTTTTGGCAACATATTCTACCAGCTTTTGTTGGTTGTGAAGACTTTAAATTCTCCTTCATTTTTGAAGGATAGCTTTGCTGGGTAAAGAATTATTGATTAGCAGTTTTTCTCTTTCAATACCTTAAATACATCTTGCCACTTTCTTCATGTCTCCATGGTTTCTGTTGAGCAGTTGGCATTAATCTTATTCAGTTTCCTTTGTATGTGATGCTTTGCTTTTTTCTTGCTGCTTTCAAAATCTTTTTGTCACTGCTATTTGTCATTCTGAATAGTAGGCAACTCAGGGTAGGTCTATGCATGTTTAGAGTGCATTGTACTTTTTGTATATTGATATTTATGTCTTTCATAGGGTAGATAAGTTTTCAGTAATTATCTCCTCAAATAATCTTTCTGCCCCTTTTCCATTTTCTTCTACTTCTGGAATGCCAATAATGCATATGATTTTGTGTTTCTTTTTGTCACTCAATTCCCTAAGATCCTGTTCCATTTTTTCCATTTTCTTCTTTTTCTGCTCTCCTGTCTTTTGCAATTCAAATGTTCTGTCTTTGAAATCACTAATTCTGTCTACAAGCAGTTCAAATCTGCTCTTAGGTGGCTCTAATATATTTTTAGTCTCATCCATTATGTCTTTCTTTCCAATATGTTCTGTTACTTTTCTTTGTAATCTTTCAAATTGTTCTTTATGTTCACACAGTGTCTTCTTAATATCCTTTCTTTCTTTAGTCATATTTTCTTTCAATTCTTTAAAATGATTTAGGAGAGCTATGTGATTAACATTAATTAATTGTCTTAAATCTGAATCTCTTCAGGATATTTGGTTTGTTCCTTTGCCTGGGTCATCTCTTCCAGTTTCCTGGTACAGGTTGTAATATTGGGGTTATATCTAGGCATCTGATATATTGGTTAATTTACCCTGTTGTCCAAATTTTATCTCTTTTGCCTGTTATTACTATTTTCTCAAAGTTCTTTGATATTTGGTTCAATTTATCCTGTCTTTAAAATTACCCAGTGTAAATTACCAAAATTGTGCCAGGGACTCACTATTGGGGCACAGACTTTCTCCCAGGGTTAGTGTAAATACAGTTCTAAAAGCAGTTTTTGTCCACGTAGTTTCCATATTGGCCAGCAGATGGGGCTTGTCGGCACACTTCTCCATGGAGGTGTATCTCTTCATTTTCATCTGAACAAAGCCAAATTTCAAAGTGAGATTTCCTGGCTGAGTTCACTGAAGGAATGCTCCCCAACTCTCCCTCCCTTTATGCCTTGTAAAAGCTGGCAAGATGTAAGATGTCTGCTCTCCTCTTCATCAACTGCAATGCAACAGGGTTTTTATCTCCACTGAATATCTCATGGGTGGGCTAGAGGAGCCCTTCCCAGTGGCCAGGAGGTTCAGTAATTCAGTTTGTTGTTTTGACTTCCTTGCCTTTCTGTCCATCACCCTCCCAGGAGTTGTGAAGCACTGTTCTCGTCTGCTGACACCTAAAACTGATGATTGGCCCTTTCTCCATTGTGTTTGTGAGAGTGCTGAGCCTTATCTGTCTAATCTGATTCATGTTCCCAAATCTTCCTCCCATATGTATTTTTTAAAATTTTTATTTTTTATTGAAGTATATCATTCATACATGAACACACATAAACAATAATTGTATAGTAAAGATTGTAAACTTCCAAAATGAACAAACATAATATCACACAGAGGTCTCATACATTACCTCTCCTCCAAGTCTTTGCATTATTGTGAATATGTTACAAACTATGTGAGAGCATCATCAAAATATTAGGATCAACTACAGTCCTTACCTTACATTTGGTGTATTTTTCCCCAATCCATACTATTTTTCTAAAATATATTTTTGTTATGGATATTGTGAACTTGCAAAACAATCATACAGATATATAGATTTCCCACACAACTTCACACCCTGGTGGAACATTATGAGACAATATCATCAGACTATTACCACAAATCATGGTCCATAGCATTCATTTGGCACACTTTTTCCATACACCTCCATTATCAACACAGTACAGCTTTGGTATTGATGCAAGAATATTATAGCATTGCTGTTAACCACAGTTTATAGGTCACACAAATTGTATTTTCCCATGATTCTCCATATTCCCATCATCTTGCAATAGTAATGTACATCTGCTCTAGTTCACAGAAGGACTATCTTGCATTTGTACCCTTAACCATAATTCTCAAGTGCTTCTGGGTTCACTGTGTTATTCAGTCCCTAGATTATTCTTTAGCTTTCTTTCTATTGATATTTACTTTTCCAGACTACTTTTTTCTACCACAATCCCATTTATAAACCAGTTGCTACTCACTATAATGTGTTACTATCAACTCTATCCATCTCCACAATTTTTCAGTCAAGTTAATTAAAACTTTACAGTTTAATTAAAACTTAAAACCTTAAGCATCCATAATTCTTCTCAACCCTCCTCTTATCTCCTAATAACCTATACTTTAGGTTTTAATTCCATGTGTTTATTATTTGTATTTAGTTCATATTAATGAGACCATGCAATATTTGTCCTTTTGTGTCAGGCTTATTTCATTTAGTATAATGTCTTCAAGACTCATCCATGTTATCCCATATGTCCCCATTTTATTTCCTCTTACTGCAGCATAGTATTCCATCATATGTATATACCACATTTTGTTTATCCATTCATTGGTGGATGGACACAGGGGTTGTTTCCATCTTTTGTCAATTGGAATCACACCACTATGAACATTGGTGT
Organism: Dasypus novemcinctus; assembly: GCF_030445035.2. Classification (NCBI taxonomy): domain Eukaryota; kingdom Metazoa; phylum Chordata; class Mammalia; order Cingulata; family Dasypodidae; genus Dasypus; species Dasypus novemcinctus. The sequence goes on from NC_080673.1 coordinate 58,226,314, forward strand.
GCAGATGTCTATTTGTGTCATGGATTTTAGTTCTTCTGAATATATTCCTAGTAGAGGAATTGCTGGATCATATGGCAATTCTATATTTAGCTTCCAGAGGAACGGCTAAACTTCCTCCACATAACGGTCCTCCACATAATCTGCACCATTTTACACACCCACCGACATTGAAGGAAAGTTCTTATTTCTTCACATCCTCTCCAGCACTTATTATTGTCTGTTTTTTTAATAATGGCCATTCTATGTGGTGTTAGATGATATCTCATTGTGTTTTAATTTGCTTTTCTCTAATAGCTAGTAATATGGAACATTTTTTCATGTGCTTTTTGACCATGTGTATTTCCTCTTTAGAGAAATGTCTATTTAAATATTTTGCCCATTTTTTAATTGGATTGCTTGCTCTTTTATTGTTGAGTTGTATGATCTCTTTATATAGAATGAAAATCAAACCCTTATCAGATCAGTGGTTTCCAAATATTTTCTCCCATTGACTGGGCTGCCTTTTCACCTTCTTGATGAAGTCCTTTGAATCACATAAATGTTTAAGTTTGAGGAGTTCCCATTTATCCATGTTTTCTTTCATTGCTCATGCCTTTAGGGTAAGGTTTAAGAATCCACCACCTACCACCAGGTATTGAAGAGTTTCCTTACATTTTCTTCTTAGAACTTTATTGTACTTTCTTTTATATTTAGGTCTTTGATCCATTTTAAGTAAATTTCTGTATAAGATGTGAGATAGGGGTCTTCTTTCTTTCTTTTGGCTATGGATATCCAGTTCTCCCAAAACCATTTTTTGAATAAACCATTCTGTCTCAACTGGAAGGGCTTGACAGGCTTGTCAAAAATCACTTGGCCATAAATGTCAGGGTCTGTTTCTGAACCATCAGTTTGGTTCCATTGGTTATGTGTCTATCATTATGACAATACCATGGTTTTTTTTGTTTTTGTTTTTTTTTTTACCACTGTCGCCTGGTAATATGGTTTAAACTCTGGAAGTTTGAGTCTTCCAACTTCACTTTTCTTTTTTAAGATGTTTTTGGCTATTTGGGATCTCTTACCCTTCCAGATAAATTTGAAAACTGTTTTCCATTTGCTTAAAAAAGCTGGTGGAATTTTTTTTGGGAATTGCATTGAATCTATATATCAACTTGGGTAGAATTGACATGTTAATGATATTTAGTCTTCCAATCCATGAGCATGGAATGTTCTTCCAATTATTTAGGTCTTTTTAAATTTCTTTTAGCAATGCATTATAGTTTTCTGAATAAAAGTGCTTTGCATCCTTGGTTAAGTTTATTCCTAAATATTTGATTCCTTTAGTTGCTATTGTAAATGGAATTTTTTTTCCTGACTTCCTCCTCAGATTGTGCATTATTAGTTTACAGAAACATCACTGATTTTTGCATATTGATCTTGTATCCTTACACTCTAGTGAAATCATTTATTAGCTCTAGCAGCTTTGTTGTAGATTTTTCAGGACTTTCTAGATATACAATCATATCATATGCAAATAGTGAAAGTTTTAATTCTTCCTTTCCAATTTAGATGCCTTTATTTCTTTTTCTTGCATGATTGCACTATATGGAACAACAGTGGTGACAGTGCACATCTGTGTCTTGTCCCTGATCTCAATGGGAAAGCGTTCAGTCTTTCACCTTTGAGTACAATGTTACCTGTGGGTTTTTATATGTGGCCTTTATCATGTTCAGAAAGTTTCCTTCAATTCCATTTTTGCAGTATTTTTATAAGGAAAGGATGCTATATTTTGTCAAATGCCTTTTCTGCATCAATTGATAAAATAAGGTGATTTTACTTCTTTGATTTATTAATGTGGTGTATTAGGCTGGTTGATTTTCTTGTGTTGAACCAGGCTTGCATGCCTGCTATAAAACCCACATGATCATGACTGGTAATTCTTTTAATGTGTTCTCGGATTTTATTAGCAAGTATTTTATTGAGGGTTTTTGTTTCTCTACTCATTAGAGAAATGGGTCTTTAATTTTCTTTTTTTGTAATATCTTTATCTGGTTGTATTAGGGTGATATTTGCTTCATAGAATGAGTTTGGTAGCATTCCTTCTTCTTCAATTTTTTTAAGAGCTTGAGTAAGATTGGTATTAAATCTTTGAATGCTCAGTACAACTCACCTGTGAAACCATCTGGTCAGGGGATTTTCATGTTGGGGAGCTGCTTGATAACTGTTTCAATCTCTTTCCTTGTGATTGGTTTGTTGAGGTCTTGTATTTCTTCTAGTGTTAGTGTAGGTTGTTTGTGCATTCCTAGGATTTTTCCATTTCATCTATATTGTCTAGTTTTTTAGCATAAAATTGTTAATAGTATCCTCTTATGATTATTTTATTTCTGTGGTTCCAGTGGTAAGGTTTCCATTTTCATTTTTTATTTCATTTGTCTGCATCTTCTCTCTTTTTTCTTAGTCAGTCTAGCTAAGCATTTGTCAATTTTGTTAATCTTCTCGAAGAACCAACTTTTGGTTTTGTTAATTTTCTTTATTTTTTGTTTGTTTGTTTGTTCTCAATTTCATTTATTTCTTCTCTGATTTCTGTAATTTCATTCCTTCTACTTGCTGTGGGATTTGCTTGATGTACTTTTTCTAGTTTCTCCAGCTGTGTAGTTAGGTTGTGGATTTTAGCTCTTTCTTCTTTTTTAATGTAAGCATTCAGGGTTATAAATTTTCCTCTCAAAACTGCCTTTGCAGTTCTGATATGTTGTAATCTCATTGTCATTTGTCTTGAGATATTTATTGATTTCTCTTGAAATTTCTTCTTTGACCCACTGATTATTTAAGAGTGTGTAGTGTAATCTCCATATATATGTGAATTTTCCCTTTATTCATCGCTTGTTGATTTCCAAATATTTTCCATTATGATCAGAGAGAGTGCTTTTTATAATTTCAATTTTGTGGAATTTATTGAGATCTGCTTTGTGACCCAACATATGGTCTATCCTGGAGAAAGATCCATGAGCACTTGAAAAGAATGTATATCCTGCTCTTCTGGGATGCAATAGTATGTATATATCTATTAGGTTTAGTTCATTTATCATATTATTCAGGCTCTCTGTTTTTGATAAAAATGGTATATTGAATTCTCTGACTATTACTGTAGAGATGTCTATTTCTCCCTTCAGTTTTGCTAGTGTTTGCCTCATGTATCTTGGGGCATCCTGGTTAGGTGCATATATATTTATGATTGTTATTTCATCCTGGTGAATCACCCCTTTTATTAATATGCAATATCCTTCCTTATCTTTAACAACAGATTTGCTTTTAAAGTTTACATCATTTGATATAAGTATAGATAGTCCAGCTTTTTTTTTTTTTTTTTTTTTTTTTTTTTGGTTACTGCATGCATGGAGTATCTTTTTCCAACCTTTCACTTTCAATTTATTGGTAACCTTGGGTCTAATGTGAGTCTTGCAGACAACATATAGACAGCTTATGCTTTCTAATCCATTCTGCCAATTTATGTCTTTTGATTGGGGAGTTTAATCCATTAACATTGACTGTTATAATTCTAAAGGCAGTCCTTATATCATCCATTTTGATCTTTGTGTGTTATCTGTCATTTTATATTTGACACCTTTAGTTATGATACAGTTTTCATTTCTAGACTCTCTTCCAGGTCTCTCTCTCCTGTCTTTTCTTTTCAGGCTGTAACACTCCCTTTAGTATTTCCTATAAGGCTGGTCTTTTTGTTACAAACACTCTCAGTTTCTGTTTCTTGCTAGGTATAAAATTCTTGGCTGGCAGTTTTTCTCCTGCAGTATCTTAAATATATCATACCATTGCTTTCTTGCCTCCATGGTTTCTGATGAGAAATTGGCACTTAATCTTATTGGGTATCCCTTACATGTTATGCATCACTTTTCTTTTGCTACTCTCAGAATTCTCTCTTTGTCTTTGGCCTTTGACATTCTAATGAGTATGTGTCTTGGAGTTAGTCTACTTGGATTTATTCAGATGGAAGAATGTTGTGCTTCTTGGACATGGATATGTCCTTCAATAAGGTTGGGAAATTTTTCACATTATTTCTTTAAATATCCTTTCTTCCCCTTTTCCCTTCTCTTCTCTTTCCGGGACACCCATGACACATATGTTTACACATCTCTTGCTGTCATTTCATTTCCTGAGACCTTGTTCAATTTTTTTTCATTCTTTTCTTCATCTGTTCTTTCGTTTGTTCACTTTTGGAGGCCATATCTTTGAGCTCTCCAATTCTTTCTTCTGCTTCATCAGATATGCTGTAATACACCTCCAGTGTATTTTTACTTTCATTTATTGCAACTTTCATTCCCATGAGGTCTGCTATTTTTATACGTATGCTTTCAGAATCTTCTCTGTGTTCATCCAGTGTCTTCTTAATATCCTTAATCTCTTTAGCCATCTCATTAGATTTATTAAGGAGATTTGTTTGAACATCTATAATTAGTTGTCTCAACTCTTTTATGTCATCTTGAGACTTATCTTGTTCCATTAACTGGGCCATAGCTTCCTGTTTCTTGGTGTGGATTATAATTTTTTCTTGGTGTCTTTGCATCTGCTTACTAGAGTTTTTATTTTTTTTTCCCCCTGGGTGCAGTTTTTCTCTTTAGTTTAGGCTTCCAATTATTTCTCCCTTGCTCGTTATGCAGTAGGAGCCAAGCATGTAGTTGGTGCTGTAAGCTGTGGAGGCTCAAGCTGCTCTCATTGCACCAGGGATCAATGAAGCTTCTTCCAACTTTCTCCTTTGTCAGGGGTATGTACAGAGTCCCAGCTATGTGGAATAATCCATGTGCAGGCCTAGACTATAGTTGCCTAGAGAGACTGATGAAGTTTCACATTCCTTTCTCCCCTGCCTGGGGCAGGGATGGAGCTGCAAGTGTGGGTAGCAATCTATGCAGTGTGGGTCCAAGATGACCACAGTCACCCTTGTAGACTTCTTATTTTCAGTCTATGCCAGCCAAAGTTCCCTGTAGTTACCTGTATAGACTGGTACAGGGCACCTCAGCCTCCTGTCCCGCAGAGGCAGGGCTGAAGCCCAGGCAGGCTACAAGCTGATCTGCATGAAAGAAACTGGTTCTTGCTGCCACTGAGAGCTTCAGTCAGCCTGGCTTCCTCTCAGACTGGGGGTGGAGTCAAAATTGTGGCAACTACCCTCCTTGGAACCCCGGTTGGCTCTTACCCCAGCTGATCCCAGGGTTACATCTTAGCCAGACAAGTCCCCCAAACAACAGCTGAAATTGGCAGCCAACTGTCTCCTCCATCCCTGTTTCTGAGAAATGGAGCCTCCAATTCCCATCACAGAGCACCTCCTGGGGCGGCTTGTACCGCCAGAGTAGGATAATCACTGGCCTCTGTTTCTTGGTTGGAAATTTCCCGGAGAGGCTGGTGCAGGTCCCTGCATCTTCCTCTCTGCTGGAGGTGGCACTGGGGCCTAGGCTAGGCCTGCAATATGATACTGATGGGAAGAAGCTGGTCTCCACCAGTACTGGGATTTTCAGTCTGTCCCGCTGCCCGTCATGGCAGCTCCCATCCTCTTTCTGACCTGGACAGACTCAAACCTTAGCTATTCTCAGGATCATACAGTAGTCCACTGAATTTCCTCATCATAGCTGAAATTGATACCCAACCGTCTCTTCCTCCCCCATTTTGAGGGAGTGGAGCTTTCAATTCCAGCTGCGGAATAACTCCCAAGGCGGCTCATGCCTCCAGTTGCGGATGGGCACCAGCCTCCATGGTGTGGGACACTCTACTTATGAATCTTCTCTGCAGATGGGCAGTCACCTCCTTCCACTCCACCAACGATGTTGCAGGATGCTCTTCTGGCCTCCTGGAGCCCCCAAACTAGTGCTTCAGCTAGTTCCAGAGAACTTTCAGTGTTTGCTAACTACCCTATAGCAGGAAATGACTCTAGGAGCTCCTTATTCCACTGCCATATTGCTGATTCTCCTCCTCCCCTATATTTTTTATTTAATATTTATATAAAAATAAAACTTATTCAAAAAAAGATGGGGCACAAAAGATAGTTTTATATACTGATAATTGGAACAATTCAACAGGAAGATGTAACAATTATAAATACATATGCACCTAATATCAGAGTCCTAAAATGTATGAAGCAAATACTGACATATTGGAAGGGAGAAATTGGTGGTTTTATATTAATAGCAGGAGACTTTAATATAACATTCTTTTTAAAGGACAGAACATTTAGTCAGAAGATCAAAAAGGAAATAGAAAACATGATTGATTCTCTCAACCTATCAGAGCTAACAGATATATTTAGAGCACTTCATCCAATAAAAACAGAATACACATTTTACTTGAGTACAAACATATCAATTCTCCAGGATAGACCATATTTTGTGTCACAAACAAATCTCAATAAATTAAAAAAAACCATTGAAATCATACAATGCATACTCTCCCAACATGGCAGAATGAAGCTAGAAATGCATTACAGAGGGAGAAAAGGAAAAACCACAAATATGTGGAAATTAAATGGCATACTCTTAAGCAGCCAATGAATAATGAGGAAATCACAAGTAAAATTAGGAAATATCATGAGGTTAATGAGAATGAAAATGCAGCATAACAATAATACACCAAATATACAATATGGGCTACAGATTGTAGTAATATTTTGATGACGCGCTTTCATAGTATGTAACAAATGTTTCACAACCATGCAAGGTGTTGGTGGTAGGGAGATATATGTGAGCCTTGTATGTTGATATTGATGTTTCTTTAGCAAATTCACCAATTTTACTATACACTTATTGTTTATGAATATTCATGTATGAATGATATACTTTAACAAAATTTTACTTAATAAAGTAACAAGGTTGATAGAAAAATTTATAGTCCTAATGATTATATTAAAAAAGAAGAAAATTCAAATCAGAGACATAACTTCAAAAATGGATAACTATAAAAAGAAGAGCTAACTAAATCTGTAGATAGCATAAGAAAGAATATAAAAAATGATTAGAGTTAAAAGATAATTAATCGAGAGGATTAACAAAACCAAAAGGTGGTTCTTTGAAAGATCAATAATTTCGACAAAACTTTAGCTAGACTTACAGTGAAAACAAAGAGAAAGGATACAAATAATGAAAAACAGAAATTAAATGAGGGCCATTACTACTGATTCAGCAGAAACAAAAAGGCTTATAAGAAGATATTATGAACAATTGTTCACTGAGGATTAGATAACCTGAATGAAATGGATAACTTCTAATAAAAACACAAACTACCTACATTGATTCAAGAAGAAACTGATCTCAATAAAACAGATACCAGCAAATAAATTGACGAAGTAATCAGTAACCTCCCAACAAAGAAAAGCTCAGAACCAAACTGCTTCACAGAGAAATTCTACCCAACATTCCAAAAGGTTTAATTCCAATTCTGGTCAAAATCTTCCAAAAAATCACAGGGGTGGGACACTCCCTTATTCATTCCACAAGGTCAACATCACCCTCATATCTAAGCCAGTAAAAGATACTATAATAAAAGACAACTACAGACCGTAAAAAAATTCTATTATAAATATAGGTACAAAAATTGAAAAAAAAAATACTAGCAAACTGAATCCAACAGAATATTAAAAGGATTATACACCATGACAAAGTAGGATTTATCCTGGGTATACAATGTTAGTTCAACATAAAAAAGTCAGATAATGTAAAACACCATATTAACATGATGAAGATAAAAAGCACATGATCATCACAATTGATGCAGAAAAGGCATTTGACAAAAATCCAATAACCTTTCTTGATAATTCAGAACTCTAAGAAAAGAAGGCAACTTTCTCAACATGATAAACTGCATATATGAAAAACCCACAGCTAAAATCTTACATAATGGTGAGTGACTGAAGGCTTTTTTTATGATCAGGAACAAGATGTTGGTGGTCACTGAGACCAGTGATTTTCAACATTTTACTGGAAGTATTTGCAAGAGCAAGAAAAAGAAATATAAGGCATCCAAATTGTAAAAAAGAAACATTCCTTATTTGCAGATAATATGAGCCTATATATGAAAAATCTTGATAAATAAACAGCAAAGCTCCCACATCTAATAAATGAATTCAACAATGTTGTGGAATACAAGATTAATATCCAAAAATCAAGAGTGCTTTTATATACAAGCAATAAATAATTAGAGGAAGAAATCAAGAAAAAATTCCATTGACAGTGGCACTGAAAACAGTTAAATATCTAATAATAAATCTAAACAATGATGTAAAGGACTTGTCCACAGAAGGCATTGTTATAAGAAATCAAAGAAGACACAAGTAAATGAAAGGACATTCCATGATCATGGATTGTAAGACTAAATATTGTAAAATGCCAATCTTACACAAATCAATTTATAGATTCAATGCAATGCCAATCAAAATTACAATATCATTTGCAGAAATGAAAAAAACAATCCATCAAATTCATTTGGAAGGGCAAGGGACCACGAATAATTAAAACCATCTTAAAAAAGAATGAAGATGAAGATCTCACTTTCTTAAGGTAAAGCTTATTACAAAGCTACAGTAATCAATACAGCATGGTTCAGGCACATGGGCAGCAATATAGACCAATGGAGTTGAACTGCAAGCTCAGATATAAACGTTCACATTTATAGCCAATAAATTGATGAAGAGACACATGTTACTCAACTGGGAAAGAATAATCTCATAATAAATGATTTTGGGAAACAGTATCTCCATTTTTAAAATAAAGGAGGATGACTGCTTTGCACCATCTATGAAATCAATTCAAAATAAATAAGGGATTTAAGTATAAGAGTGAGAGCTATCAAACTCCTAGAAGAAACATAGGGAAACATCTTCAGGATCTTGTCATAGCAACGGTTTCTTAGACTTTAAAACCAAAGCACAAGCATCAAAAGAGTAAATAAATGGGATCTCATCAAAATTAAAAATGTTTTCTCCTTAAAGAACCTTATCAGGAATGTAAAATGGCAATGACACAATGGGGAAAATATTTGAAAATCACATATCTAATAAACCTGAATATATAAAAATACCTTCAACTTAGCAACAAGATGAAAAACCCAATTAAAACATGGGAAAAAGACTTGAATACATGTCTCTCCAAAGAAGATGTACAAATGGTCAGAGAGAACATGAAAAGATGCTTAACATCATTAGCCATAAAGGAAATGCAAATCAAAAACATGAGATACCATTTCACACCCATTAGAATGGCTCCTATTAATTTAAAAAAAAATGTAAAATGACGAGTGTGGAAAGGATGCAGAAAATTAGGAATACTCATTCATTGCTGCTGCTGATGTAAAATGATGCAGTCACTGTGGAAGACAGTTTGGTAGTTTCTCAGATTGTTAAATGTAGAAAGACCATATGACCCAGCCTTCCCACTACTTAGTATGTACCCAAATGAATTGAAAGCAGACACTCATATTTGCAAACTGATGATCATAGCAACATTATTCACAATTGTCAAAAGTAAAATCAGACCAAGTTTCCATCAAGTGATGAATGGATAAATAAAATGTGGTACATAGATGCAAAGGAGTATTTTATTGCCGTGAAAAGAATGAAGTCCAGATATAAGCAACAACATGGATGAATCTTAGACACATCATGTTGAGTAAAATTAGCCAGGCACAAAAGAACAAACATTGCATGATGTCACTGATTTGAAATAATTAGAATAAGCAAACTCATAGAGTCAGGATCTAGAATATAGATTACCAGGGAACAGGATGCATAAAGGAAATGGGAAGGTAAGGCTTAAAATGTATAGGATTCCAATTTAGAATGGTGGAGAAGTTTTGATAATGGATGGTGGTGATGATAGCACAATATTGTGAATGCAATTAACAGCACTGAAATTTATATGTGAATGTGATTAAAAGGGGAAATGCTATTTAATATATATGATAACAGAATAACAACAAAGAAACGTAAGTTAAACCTTGGACTTTAGTTAATATTGCAATTATAAAAATATGCCATCTTCATGTCTAACAAATATTTCACACCAATGCAAGGTGGTGGGAGGTTGGTGATGGGAATTCTGTAATTACTAAACTATTGTTAAGTGAACTCACAATTTCTCTAATAATGAAAAAAAGAAAGAACAAACATACACATCAAATAAGTGAGGGTCAGTCATTCATCATGAACTCCAAAGTTGTATGATTCATCCCTATTTCTTTTTTCACTATAAGTAGCCAAACATTCCTAAAAAAAGCTAATTCCTGAATTCCATATTTCTAGTGCCACAGTCACTTTTCCTCCTTCCAATGTAGCTGAGTAGAAAGAATCTAGGCTTTGTAGGAAGGCATCCATAGTTCAAGGCCATGTTCTGTAAAGTCCAGTATGACCTGGGAAAAGTACATTAAACTGTATGTGTTTCTCTTCTCTTGTCTAAATGGGATAATAGTGTCTACTCTATAGGTTTGTATTAAGATTTAAGTGATAGTGCATTGAAATGAACCAATGATAAAGCTTTCACACAGTAAGGTGTTCAATGAACAATTTTTTTATTATCTAATTTTTGAGGTGAAAATATATTGAGACTCTCATATAAAGTTTATATAAACTCAGTATTAAATCCACCCTGAGACATTAACTAAGTTTACACTATTAGTGCTTGCTGGGTATTCCCAAGCAACCCAATGCACAGCCATTTGTAACCAAATGGAATATTTAATCTAGACTCCGATACTGCATTGAGCTAATTACCTCCATTTCTAAGATGCTAGACTTTTATTCTCCTTTTAAATTCTTGATGAGCTTATCATTCTTTTCTTTGCAGTAAACATATTTATATTAATGCTTCCTTTACATAAGATGCCATTTAGTATGCAATCTCAGTAGTCATAATCCTAGGCATATGCTTTTTAAATAAACAGTTTGGATTACACATTTTAAGCTCAAAGGTAAACAAGGGGATGCCCTAATTATCTCGAAATGGAGAAAAATGTAGTTTTATTCACAGTACAACTTTAGTTTTTTTATGCAGTAGAAGGAAAGGGCAAAATTTTAAAAGTCAGCCATAACAGCAACAACAAAAAATTGAATGTAATAGTTCTTGGCTTTTAAATATAAGGGAATAGCAATGAAGAATCACAGTAATCAAATTTGGCCTGAATAGAGTTCTGTGTAATTAGCATATTATTCATAATGATAATGATCTTGTATTTTATTTAATTTTATTTATTTATTTATAAATGACTGCCATATGCACCTGGATACTTTGCAATAATTAAAATAATTTAAAAAGTACAAAATGAGACTTAAATTAAAATGACTCACTAATTTCCCATACTGATAAAATGAACTCTACTAATTAAAAGTCAGAACTCTTATTTTCATGTTATACAAGGCTAGGAATTCTGGCGTACTATTTATTTCTAGGTTAGAGTAATATCCAGGTATATAAGAATATCACTATAAAAATGAAAATAAGACAGAATATTGGAAATTGCATAGATTTAAATTATTTCAGAACAATAATAAATAATTTCTTATTTGGAAAGTAACTCCCGATTGCATTCTTCTTAGCCTTTCAGCCATTCAACATTAGAGAATACTTATTCAGAGAGACTAGTCTTGCTCAGGATTTAATATGAGGCCTCCAAAACAGGTCTCCTTGCTAAAGGAGCTAAATTTTATTTACTTACCTCTCCCCAACCCCTCATTGTTTAGACTTTCTGTGTCTGTTCATCTTCCTTGTTTCTTTAGGAGGTACCGGGAGCCAAACCCAGGACCTCTGATGTGGGAGATAGGCACCTAATCACTTGAGCCACCTCTGCTCCCTGCTTTGTTATGTCTCTCATTATGTTTTCTTCCCTGTATCTCTAGTTGCATCATCTTCTTGGGTCAGCTCGCCATGCCTGCCCATCACACTAGCTCGCTGTCTTCTATAGAAGGTAACAAGAATTGAGTCAGGGAGCTCCCATGTGGGAGCTTGAGCCACATACGCTTCTCCTGACTTATATTTTAACTGCATTTGTGTGTGTGTGTGCTGCTGTGGTGAGAAGAAAGATATGTTTAAAAGCAAGAGTCTAATTCTAATGTTCTAAGTCCAGTTTAAAAGCCAATCTCCAAATGTCACCATGTCTCATCTTTGAAGGACCAATATATATGAGGGAGAAAAAATATGCCTATGATGCCTTTTGCCATTTAATTTTAAGAAACATAGGCCTAGACAGTCAATAGATACTAAACTTAGATAGTATCACACTACAAATTTCTGCCAAATTTAGGAAGGAACTCAGGCCTCTGCACCTATACATTCACGCAGTTTTAGTTAAGCTCTGTATGAGATGAAATTTATAAGCCAAACGAGTAACAGTTAACTGGTTTTTGGTAGTGGAGGGGCAATCAGAGGGAATGGATACAACAAAACTATCTCAGGAGCCAGCTAATTCACCTCCCTGTTGAGATGTGTTAATAGAAACACTCATATATATGTACTGAAAATAAAGGTTGTCACCTTGAGAAGGGGAAAAAATCTCTTAAGATATGTTCCAAATGCTCAACCCACTCCATCTCAATCCCCTTTCATGTGTCCACCCCTTGACAGCAATTGACACATAGAGAACAGAACCAAAACTGATCTTAACTTTCAGTTCTACGCTAAAAGTTGTTAACCCCAATGCAAGCACTAACACACAAGAGCTTGAATGAAAAATGCATTATTGGTGGAAATAATGAATTTCTAGAACAAAACAGTATTTGGCATCTGTGCTTTGAGAAACATCTGTGACAGAAATTATGTGGAGTAGCAATCAACTGATCCTATTAAAAGTTTTTATTCATACAGGATTTTTTAATAGATTGACCCATAAAAGTTGAAGTAGCCTACTGGGGGATGGTAGCAATAAACATATAGACCAATTAAAGATAAAATCTATTTAAAGTTAGGTCTATATATGGAAAGAAGGGGGCAATTTTTCTTTGTGAGTTAATATTTCCATAATATTCCATAGCACTGATACTTAACATAAGTCAATTTCTTCTGTTATTTGCAAATACTTAACAGAAGTGGCATTTCCACAGGAAAAAAAGAGATTGATTGAAGATAAGATATCAAATATAATAAAATACTGTGGTCATGGTTAGAAGCTTGAAAATAGAATAAAATAAATCTTGTATGTGTGTGACAGATAGATAGGTCTCTGGAAAAGATAGCATGAGCTAATCCATAACTAACTTCCAAAAAATCATTGACAAAGTAAGGGCCAATTTGTTTGAAAAACCTGTCACTCAAATGTATAATCGTTCATTCATATGTTGTTGTTGTTGCTTTTCCAAATGATTTTGGAAGCTACCAACTAGGAAAAAAAAAGAAAAAGAAATTGATTCTTGAGGAAAGCTTTTCTTCCACTTCTTTTCCTTTTCTTCCCCCCCCCCCCCATGATTTTTTTCCTAGGCAGTGTTCTAGGCACACAGTCCCTACCCTTGAGAAAAATCTAATGGAGGGTGAATGATGGCTGATTTATAGGATAAATGCTTTTATAAAACACAAAGTGACAGTAATTAGGTCTTCTTAGGAAGTCAGGAAATGCTTCACTGAAGATGTGGTAGTTGACCCAATGACAGAATTTAAGTCAATAGCAATCAAAATATTTTGCGTTCTCATACTTTCTTTTCTTACTTATAAATTACTTATATATTTATTTATGAGATCCTCACAGAACAAAATAAGGAAATTAAGGTGGAGAGAACTTTAAGTAGTTTGTTCAAGGCCATATGAACCCTTTGAAACAGGGCAAAACCCGATCACCCAACTTTAGTGCACCTTTTATATATCATAGCATGTATGACAGAGCATCATAGTGACAAAAGATCTATATGTGCACTATTTAACATCACATGAACTAAAAATTACATTCAGAAGAAGTTATTTAGGAACAATTAGGTGATAAGCAATTTTAGACACAATGCAATTATGTGGAAAAAATGATGTTAATCCAAGCTGATTTTGTTTTCCATTTAACAAGATTTTTTCCTTGTATATAGGTGATATTTGTTTTTTAGTAAGAACACTCTTTTGAGTAAGATGTCAGGAAATCATTTTCCTAGCAGCAGGAAATTCACTGGAATTGGAGTTTGTCCAGTTCAAGTGAATGAGAATGGTGATGTACATCAGTTCTTCGTTATTAAAAGAAGACATTATTTCTAAATTATAAGCGAAACTCATATATATTTACACTGAAACAAGTTTCAAGAAGATTAGATGATATAACAATTACTTCAGCATAAAGAAGAAAATAAATATAAAATAAAGTCTAGCCTTTAAATAAGCCAGTACCAAGTTATGTCATTTGTTTACTTATTCTCATCACCTAATGATATAATAAATCACATTAACAGTGATAACTACTCCCCACTATCCATACCCTGCCCATAGTCTAAAATAATGGCAAATTTCTTATTACTTGACAAAAATATTATGAAGAGTATGTGGATATTATACATCACATGGGAATATAAATGAAAAAATGAACATAAATATATTCTATGAAATTGATATCCATATGGATTATATGAGAACAGTGAAAATGAAAGCTGAGAAATCCTAATTTTATTATTCTCCTACAGAATCAGGCTTGTAGGTATATGGTGAATATGTTATAAATTCAGGTTTGGAGGAAGTATTTCCTGGTCCCACAAACTTGTTCCCCTTTACTCCCTTCTTTTCTTCTTCTAAATTCTTAATATCTGCATTTTTTTATTCATTACATTGCTTTAAACCAGATATTTTCAGATGTAACAATCTTTTCACTATTTCTAAGTACACTAACGGTTTCAGTTTACCTCTGATTATAGTTACTAGAGTCCTTCAGTCCCAGACTCACACAGATATTCCAATATTTTCTTAGGGCTACTATAAGAAAGTACTACAGACTGAGATGCTTAAAAGAGAAATTTGTTTTCTTATAATTCTGGAGGCTAGAAGTCTGAAATCAAGGTTCCAGACTGGCCTAATACCCCCTGCAACACATAGAGGAGAATCTTTCTTTGCCTCTACCTAGCTTCTGGCAATAACTGGTAATCCTTGGCCTTCCTTGGCATGTGGCAGCATAACTCCAATCTCTGTTTCCATATTCATATGGTCTTCTTTCCTATAACTGTCTGTGTCCAATTTTCCCCTTCTTGTAAAAATGCCAGTCATACTGAATGAGGGCCCACTCTAATCTGTTTCTTGTCTGGTTTTACATAATCACATCTACAAAGACTCTATTTCCCAATTAGGTCACACTCATGGGACCAGGGATTAGGATTTGAATCTGTCTTTTGGGGGATGGAGGCACAATTCAACTATATTAGATGCCATGGGAGCTGATTTGTAGAGTTGTCTGCAGTAATGAAGCAGCGAAACACTCATTGCTGAGTGACAGCTGACCAGGGACTCTGTTCAGGTGCTGGTCCATGTGATCTATTACCATGGACAAGGGCATGGTAACTGTCTCAAGCATTTCTTCTGCAAACCCTCCATGGAGAACCATATCCTTGATATAAATGACTAAGAAGACTGGGTCTTGAGAGCGCAGTACCTCAGCTTGTACCTTCCTAGTTTAGCGGCTTACCTTAGAGAACCCCTAAGATAATAATTATGTATATTTTTACATTAATAGTGAAACACGTCTCCCAGCCTCAGATGAATATGGATTCGAAATGCTTCAAAATGAATCTTCAAAAATATCTCTCAGACTGTGCGACGGTTTGCTCGGTTGGTAGAGGTGGGGTCTGGCTGCGGACGAGGGGTCAGTCCAGCTCTGGACGAGGGGTCGGTCCCGCTTGGGATGAGGGGTCGGTCCCACTTGGGACGAGGGGTCGGTCCGGCAGCAGACGAGGGGTCGGTCTCACAGGGGTTGCGCGGTTCGGCTGACGGGGTCGCCCGGCGAAGCCGGAGACCACGGGGTTGCCCAGAGAAGCAGGCGACGAACTGGGGACAAGGGAGGCCAGGCCCTTGTCGGGGGCTCTCAGGACTGGAGGGCGCACGGCAGAAGAACTACTGCGGAGACGAGGTAAACACGCAGGTCCACTTTATTGAGGGAGAGGCAACAGTTTTATAGGGGCTGGGGAAGGCTGATTGGTCGAAGCCACGCCCTGTTCTGATTGGATCCCAGAGAAAGGTCAGTGGGCGGTACTGGACGGGGGAGGGGTGGTGATTAGGGATTGGCTGTTGCTGTTGCTGGGGGAAGTGGCAGGGTTTAGTGATTGGTGGCTGCTGTTGCTGGGGTAGAGGGCAGACTGGAGTTTCCCTCCCACACCTGGCTGTTGCTGCTGTTGGGGGGAGGGAAAAGGGCAGACTGGATTTTTCCGCCCATGCCTGGCTGTTGCTGCTGTCGGGGGGAGGGAAAAGGGCAGACTGGATTTTTCCGCCCTGCACCTGCACAGGGAGAAAGAAGAAGAAGGGTGCCGCCCCACAGGCATCGTGTGGCGCCATCCGGGAGGAGGGGTGGCCGCGGAAGCATGGCTGCCGAGAAGGGGAGACCCGAGGGCACTCTGCGCCCATGCCGAGCTTCCTTCAGGGGTGGTAGTGGGCCCAACCAACCACCCTATTATGGGGGCAGCGGTTTGGAATAGGCCTACCGCGGCCGCCGCCCCTCGCCAGGCCAGCAAACCACACTTCAGCCCGAGGGGTGACCGCATTTCCCCCTTCTTTCCAAATAAGGGCCAGGATGGCAGCAGTAACAAGTAGCCGAGGCCTAAGGGCAGTAAGCAAATGACGGAAGTGGGCTGAAGGGGGAGGTGGGTATGACGGGGATACAAATGTACAATTAGGGGGGCGGTATCTTGCTGTTGCAAACAAGGGTGGCCAATGTCCAATTCTCGTTGATCTCGGCGGCTATAAGGTCCATCTGCTGTTAAAAGTCCAGAGTGACAGCGCGCTATAGGTAGTTGATCTCTCCTTGGCGGCGAAGAGCAGCAGAGGCAGACTGTGTGATGGTCTGGAGGATCACAGTTGTGAGGACAAGTCGCGTCAGGGCACCAGCGGCGGTGGTGGCAGCAGTGTCGGGAGTGGTGGAGACGTAGGCGAGGACAGCAAGAAGGCCAAAGTCTTCACGGGCGCGAGAGAGGCCGATGTTAATGGGGCGGGCCGACATGGGGCGGCCCAATCTGCAACGCAGTAGGGGTTCAAGCAAAAAAAAGGAGGGGGGTGGGGGATGAGAAAGGACGCTTTGGATGGCTGAGAAGAGGAGTGAGGTTGAGACAGGAGGAAGCTCCGCAGAAGTATGGGGAGGCAAGAGTAGAAACGTTTTTGGATGCTAGAAAGCAGGCCGCGGGCCGGGGAAAGCGGGTTGCGGGCCGTTTAGCAGGGCTGGAGCTGCTTGAGAGCGATGGCGGCATGGGGGGCCGCGGTTACAGAAGACTTGGGGCACCTGCAGGAAGAGTGATCAGGAAGAGGTCGGGCAGGAGGAGGCCGAGAAGATGAAGTGGGGGGGGGTGTCCTCGGCAGTGGCGAGTCGCTGATAGCTGACCTGTACGTATGTGCTAAAAATTGCATTAGCCTGATCCTTGGCGAGTCGGATGATCCTTCTAATAGCCCATGGTCCGATGGCTAGTGCGAAGAGGACAATAATTAGGGGCCCTACGAAGGGAAGGATGTAGGGGAGGATGCCATTGAATCCCCAGGAGAAGCCTCCTTGGGATTCTCTCTCCCTTTTTCACTTTTCCAGGCCGGCTCTGACTTGGGCCAGATTGTCCTGAATGAGACCAGAGTAGTTAGCATAAAAACAGCACTCCTCGCCGAGAGTGGCACAGAGGCCTCCCTCTCTGAGGAGGAGGAGGTCTAATCCCCTACGATTTTGAAGAACCACTTCGGATAGGGAGTTTAGCGATTTTTCTAGGTGTCGGATGGATGTTTCAAGGCGGGCGACATCCTCGTCGACGGCTGCCCTGAGAGATGAGAAAGCTCTGCTGTGAATGGTTAAGGCTGCGATTCCGGTGCCAGCTCCTACAAGACCTAGAAGAGAGGCGACAGTAATGGCTGTAATGATTTCTCTTTTCTGCACATGGTCTGGAAGGAGATAGTGCTGCCAGGAATCAAAGAATTGGACATCGGTATGATAAAAAACCCGGGGGAGTATGATTGCGAGCACGCAGGTTTCGTTGGTGGAGTTAAGGGTGCCGACATTAAGACACGGGGTGTGACCTGTGGAGGAACACAGCCATCTTGTATTATTGGGGGGTAAAAGAAATTTTGAGGTTACGTTAGGGGTGACTGTAAGGTTGCAAAGAGTCTTCATGGAGGGGTGAACAGCGCCTCCTATTCTGGTGACGCAAAGCCCGCTTTGAGAGACAGATTGGATTGTCAGTCCTGCCTTCATTTGGTTCCAAATACAAGAGGCGGGATTGCTGCTATCAGAAGATTGGTAAGAGGCATTGGTGGCTATAGCCTCGTAGAGAGGAAGTGAGGGGGAGAGGCATAGCCAATAGCTAACGGTAAGGTTAGAATTGGAGGAGTTAAGTGTACGAAAGGTAGCTTGGACTAGAGACAGGAGCGGGTTATGGATCTGTAGTGGGGGTAGAAGGGTAGGAGGGGTATGGACAGGATTATAGGATGGACTGCTGGAGGTTATGTAGGAGGGAATGGTAGATGGTGGAGGAGGAGAAGGAGGATTGATGATTGGCCTCGGCGCAGCAGAAGGAGGAGGGGAAGGGTTGATGATTGCGTTGGGACCAACTGCAACTGAAGGGGTGAGAGTAGGCAATTTCTTTTTTATTATGAAGAAGGCACCATAATCATAGCTCGACATGTAAAGCCGGATGCCATATGTACGGCCATGCAGCCAGACAGTGTTAGTAGGGTCTTTAACAGTGAGGATGATTATGTTCCACTGGGAAGTATTTGCAATGCGGAAGGAGAGATAGGGGTCCCGGTTTGGAGTGCCTCTCCAGCCGTATGCCATGGTTACACAGCCCCAGGAGGGGCAATAATAATGTGCAGGATCGTGGCAGCCTCGAGCAGAGGAAGGGCAAATGTAAAAGCCTGATATAAGATGGTTGTAGGGGCCATATTGTTGCTTAGACCCCCAGCAGCTCTGCTGATTAGCGAGAGTACACACACGTGCAGTGAAGGACGGGGCACCTGAGGTGATATTATAGGCGAGAACTCTTTCTTGTTGCCAGAGAGCGAGTGTCCAATTGAAGGGCTGGTGAGAGGGGTTAGCTTGGCCAGAGGTGGCGAGGGAGAGCATAAGGAGAAGGAGAGAGACTATGTTAATTGGCTCGGCAGCATGGCGAGGGTTGCGGCGTCTGCACTGATGGTAGAGTATGAGCAGCAAACGGACTTCAGGGTTGGATGGTTGTCTCTCGCGGTGGAGGGTGAGCTGGCTCAGTTGGTGTTGGATCACTCGCATCTGGCGCTGTTCCCTGCGGGACATCCGCTGCTGAGGTGGCGGGTTTGACGTATCTCCCGGGGACCCAGATTGGCTGAGCGGCATCCTGCGGGAAGACACAAGTGAAACCTCGGCCCTGGGTAAGGAGGGGGCATGGGCCACGCCACTGACCTGTTTGAGGGTCCTTCCAAAGGACCAGGGGGGCCTGTGTGGGGTGGTACGAGGGGCCCCAATGCCTATGGACTGCCGAGAGACGATCCTTATCAAAGGTCATGAGATTTAGATGGCTTAGGACAGCGGTGATGATGTCTCCGGGAGGAGCGTGAGGGAGGATTTCCCTCTGTTTTTCAATTTGTTGTTTCAGACGGTGATGGGAGCTCTCCACAATGGCCTGTCCTTGCGGGTTATATGGGATACCAAAATGGTGGGCGATTTGGTAGAGCTGAAGGAACCTCGCAAAGGACTCACTGCGATAAGCAGGGCCGTTATCCGTCTTTAGGTCCCAGGGGACTCCTATGAAGATAATCCCTTGCCGAAGGGCCTTAATGCAGTGCTTAGCAGTCTCTCCAGACAAGGGGACTGCATAGCACATGCGGGAGAAGGTGTCAATTATAACATGCAAGAACTTAAGGCATCCAAAGGACGGGACATGCGTGACATCCATCTGCCACCTGGAATTAGGCCTAAGGCTGTGGGGATTCACCCCCTGCGGTTGCAGAGGCCCCAGAGGCAGGAAGGGGGCACAGGTTTTGCATGTCCACACTAGGTGCTTACAAGTCTCAATTGGCAACTCAGGCAAAAGGTGAGTGAGGTGGCAGAAAAGTGAAACCTCGAATGTAAGGACTTAGCCTGATTGATAGCATCTCCGACCGTATCAAGGGCAAGGGCAGAGACCGTCTGATCCGTGGTGTCGTTGCCTGCCGCTAGGGGGCCAGGCAACCCGGAGTGGCTCCAGATATGAGCAATATACCAGGGTGCCATGCGTTTTTCAAGAAGGGTCTTAAGGGCATCCAGTGCTTCATCAATAGGAGAGGAGGTCGGGAAGAATGTAGCTAATGCCAAGACCCTGCAGACTTGCAGAGAATAGAGGCTATCTGTAAAGATGTTAACAGGTTCACAGGGGAAGGCGCGAAGCACTTCTACAATAGCCAAAAGCTCTCCCGTCTGGAAAGAGTGTAGGTTAAGATGTGTAAAGACTTTCGGCTCTGCGACTCCGTCCAGGTACACGACCATGGAGTACTTAGTTCTAGACGCATCTGTGAAAATAGTGACGGACCTCGGAAAAGGGCAGGAAGATGGGAAGGGGAAAAAAGGACTTCGGAAGGGGAGTTGGGACACGCCTTGGAGTAGGCAGTGACTAGGGAAATGGCAATCGAAATCGCCTGAAAATCCCTCACACAGTACTTGCATTTGCTCATTATCCCTAATGAGGGAGGTGGTTTCTTTCGCATTAAGCAGCCAAACAATTACAACAGGCTGAATTTCAAAAGTATGGACGGACAGCTGCACTAAATCGGCTGCGAGAGCGATCCATAGTCTTACTGCGGGGCAGATCTTCTGCATCTTGCTTTTAGAAGGATGGAGCCAGAGGAGGGGCCCGTCCTGCCAAAGAACTCCGGTAGGCATTCCCTTGGTGGGGAGGACCAACGCCTGGAAAGGCCGCTGGGGATTGAACCGCTGGAGGCAGCAATTATTAAGGGCCTTATCTACAGCAGCAATGGCGGCTCGAGCCTCTGGTGTAATGGTTATCTTTGCGGACACGGCAGAGGGGGGTTTATGGCTGGTTTGTAAGAGAGCAAATAATGGCTGGAGCTGTGCCATGGTAACAGACAGAGCGGGACGGACCCAATTGATATTCCCACAGAGCTGCTGGAGCTCTGTGAGGGTGACTCAGTCTGGCACATTTAGTCACACAGCCATTGGGGTTACATGCTGGGAGATATGGAACCCCAGGAAGGTTAAGGGGGGTTCAAATTTGACCTTGTCATTCTGGATTGTTAAGCCAATGGCGGACAGATTATGCCAAAGTTGAGAGAGGACATACTGCAGCTTCTCATGGGTCTCACATGCGACCAGGACATCATCCATATAGTGGATGAGGTAGCCCAGATCTCGCAAGGGGGCGACTGCCGCATTCACATACAGCTGGCAGATGGCCGGGCTATTGCGCATGCCTTGTGGAAGGACTTTCCACTGATACCTATTGGCTGCCCCTCGGTGGTTGGGGACAGGAACAGTAAAGGCAAAGGGCGGGCGGTCCTTTTGGTGAAGCGGAATGGAAAAAAAGCAGTCCTTAATATCTAGAGTGGCCACAAAAAAGTGTTTAGGAATGGCCACTGGGTGAGGGAGTCCCAGTTGGGGAGTTCCCATGGGGAGGATATGCTTATTAATCTCCCTCAAATCATGTAGGAGGCAGTATTTGCCAGTGGCCTTCTTTTTAATGATAAAAACGGGCAAATTGTAGGGACTTGTGGACGGTTCTATATGTCCAGCTTCAAGCTGCTCTCGAACCAACTCACGAAGAGCTTGGAGTTTGTGGGATGGCAAGGGCCACTGCTCCACCCAAATAGGCTCCTCTGTATCCCACCGCAGAGGAGTGGGTGTGGGAGGTGTTAATTGAGCAGTGGCACAAACTATTGGGGGGGCTGAGTGGTTAACTGAACACCGCACTCCTCCAGGACATCTTGCCCCCAAAGTATAGTATCAAGGGTGCTAAGGAAGAGGGGCCGGAATGTGCCCACACGTCCCTCACCATCCTCCCAGGCAATAGGGTGACTGGCGCGAAGGGAGGTAGAGGAGCCAGTGGCCCCTTGGATGGAAGGGCCTTCTTGAACAGACCACTGGGCGGCAAAATGAGCAGGGAAACAAGAGACCTCTGCACCCGAGTCGAGGGTCCCAGAGTACCAGCGGTGGTGAATCTTAAACCTCATGGTAGGCCTGGTGGACGTGATGGGGACTGTCCACATCAGGGCTTTGGAAGGTTGGGACGGGGAGCCTCTTTGGGGTGGGGCTGAGGCCTGCCTCTCCTGGAGTTTAAAGATGGCTGCTGCCGCTGCAGGGGAGGCTGCATACGGCAGTCGCGAGCCCAATGGTACCCCCGGCCGCAGCAGGGGCAGGGGGTAGAAGGGCCCCATCAGGGCGGTGGGGGGGGGAGGAACAGGAGGGCCCGGCGGTGCAGAGACTGCCGGGCATTCACGGGCGAAATGTCCTGGCTCGCCACATTTGAAACAAGAGGAGTTAAGTGCCATGGCTGTCGTGACAGCCTTGGCGAAAGAAGCAGCCTGTTGGTCAAGGCCGTTACAGGCAATTACCCAATCGTCTATCGACTTTTCTCTCACGGGAGCGATCGCCTGTCGACAAATGGGGTTGGCCCCTTCAAGGATAATTTCACGGGCGAGGGCACGCTGAGCCTGTTCATCATGGACCCTGCGCTCACACGCCCGGAGGACTCTGGAAACATAGGTAGAAAAGTCCTCATCCTTGGTCTGTGTGAGCTTAGTGAACTTGTCAGCACTACTGGCAGTGCAGGCGTGAAAGGCCCGTAGGGCGACCTCGCGAATCTGAAGCCAGAAGCCAGCCAGAGCACGGTAGTAGGCCGCAGCCTGGCTAAACTGACCGGTGCCGGTGAAGGCTTCTGGTGGGTGATTAACACCCATTGCGACGTTGGCCGCAATCTGCTTTTCAGCCTCGGCATGAAAATGGGCACGCCAATTTATAAACTGGCCAGGCGTGAGGATGGCATGGGCCAGTTGGAGCCAATGGAGGGGGATGCACAGAAGGGTGGACATCTCCTCTAACAAATGCTGAGCATAAGGGCTGCCTAACCCATCCTCCTTAACGGCCTTGTGGAGCTGTTTAACACTTTCCACATCATGTGGGTACCATGGAAAGGGGCGCTGAGGGGTGGGAGTTACGTTAAGGGGAAAGCAGGCGGTAGAAGGCGGCAGGGAGGTAGGCGGAGGTGCCCCGGCGGGGGAGGAATACGGGCCCAAAAATAGGCTAGAGGGGGCTGCACATGTGGCAGCATGCCACGGATTGGATGGAGGGGGCTGCCACGGGGAGGCGGAGCCGGGGGGGGGCCGCTGGCACAGAGGGCGCAAGAGGAGCCATTGCCCATGCGGTGTTACAAAACGGCTGCGGGCCACCCTGTGTGGAGGGGTAAAATGATGGGGAGGGAGCTTCCGGCCCACTCAGGCAGGAAGTCGCTGGGTGGGGGGAAGGGGTAAAGGGACCTCCCCTTTTCGAGCGAGGAAAAAGGCAGAGGTCCACCATCTTGAGAATGCTTCCCCTTTTTGGATGGCGAAAAAGGCGGAAGCCCGCCATCTTGGGAGTGCTTCCACTTTTCGAGCGAGGAAGAAGGCGGAAGTTCGCCTTCTTCACCGGCGCTCGGCACTGCAAGATTACACTATTTAGGGGGACAATCTTCGAGCACGTTATTAAGGTGCTCGACAAGTGACTCAGAGTCCGAGTCGGAGCCGGCATCAGGATCCCGATCAGGATCCCTGTTAAGGTCGCCGTCCTGACAATCGCGGCGGTGGCGCGGCCGGGGGGAGTTGATGGTAGGGGCGCCTTGAAGGCAGGAGCAGATGGTAAAAAGCGCCGGTAATAAGCCAGGAGGGAATCTTTTACCTTCCTGCTCCACAGCAGAAGTGACCCTATCTATAAGGTGAGTGTAGGTATCCGGGTCCCAGAGCTGACACGTGGTAAGCCACGGATTAAAGGGGAGAAGAATGTCCCAATATACTTGGAGCTGTTTCAAAGAGTTCTTACACCGGTGAGTGTCTAGGAGACCGGCGAGGGCCTGAACTTGTGGGGCTTGCTTAGCAGAAAGGATGTTACCCTTTGCTAATGGCCTTTTGGAGCCGATAAGAAAAGGGGCCCTTACCTTGAGAGCACGGCGATGGGAGCCGAGGTGTGCGGTGAGATGAGGGGTCAGAGCCGATGGGACTCTGACGGTGGTCGCAGGCCAAAGGAAGGCCCCGACGAGGGGAAGGCGGAACGACGAGCAGTGGAGCAAGGCAAAGGGGAGCAAGCGTGGGGGGGAGGAGGCAGAGGTGAAGGCAGGGGTGGAGGTGCTCAGGCATGCACTCCTGAGAGTTTTATTGGCGCCTCTTAATCATAGCGGGTCGGTATAAGCCCCCGACATGGAAGGAGAAAGCCATTCAGCGATTCTCCCAGACCGCCGTGGATCATATGAGGTAGCCAAGGCTCAGGTAGCAGCAATGTTGCACGAGAGAAGTCCCACGGTGAGAAGAGAGGGGGGGGCCACCAGGTTATGGAGTGAGGCTGTGGTGGAGTTGCCTTGCCCCACGTTGGGCGCCAGCTGCGACGGTTTGCTCGGTCGGTAGAGGTGGGGTCTGGCTGCGGGCGAGGGGTCGGTCCAGCTCTGGATGAGGGGTCGGTCCCGCTTGGGACGAGGGGTCGGTCCCACTTGGGACGAGGGATCAGTCCCGCTTGGGACGAGGGGTCGGTCCGGCAGCAGACGAGGGGTCGGTCTCACAGGGGTTGCGCGGTTCGGCTGACGGGGTCGCCCGGCGAAGCCGGCGACCAAGGGGTCGCCCGGAGAAGCAGGTGACGAACTGGGGACAAGGGAGGCCAGGCCCTTGTCGGGGGCTCTCAGGACTGGAGGGCGCACGGCAGAAGAACTACCGCGGAGATGAGGTAAACACGCAGGTCCACTTTATTGAGGGAGAGGCAACAGTTTTATAGGGGCTGGGGAAGGCTGATTGGTCGAAGCCATGCCCTGTTCTGATTGGTTCCCGGAGAAAGGTCAGTGGGCGGTACTGGATGGGGGAGGGGTGGTGATTAGGGATTGGCTGTTGCTGTTGCTGGGGGAAGTGGCAAGGTTTAGTGATTGGTGGCGGCTGTTGCTGGGGTAGAGGGCAGACTGGAGTTTCCCGCCCACGCCTGGCTGTTGCTGCTGTCGGGGGGAGTGAAAAGGGCAGACTGGATTTTTCCGCCCACGCCTGGCTGTTGCTGCTGTCAGGGGGAGGGAAAAGGGCAGACTGGATTTTTCCGCCCTGCGCCTGCACAGGGAGAAAGAAGAAGAAGGGTGCCGCCCCACAAGGCATCGTGTGGTGCCATCCGGGAGGAGGGGCAGCCGCGGAAGCATGGCTGCCGAGAAGGGGAGACCCGAGGGCACTCTGTGCCCATGCCGAGCTTCCTTCAGGGGTGGCGGTGGGCCTGACCAAGCACCCTATTATGGGGGCAGCTGTTTGGAATAGGCCTACCGCGGCCGCCGCCCCTCGCCAGGCCAGCAAACCACACTTCAGCCCGAGGGGTGACCGCAAGCCTGAAGCATCTTCAGTGCCTTACATTGATCTCTTTCTAACTGAAGAGACCCATGTAATTTTATCTACCACAAGAAAATGTGACTTCAGATAATAAAACTTTAAGATGCATTGTGCATCCTGGTACAGATAATATAAATTAAATATTTTCTGTCATTTTTATCTAAGTATGGCTGATATTCTCAAGGAGCAACTTGAAAATTGAAAGGGAAGAAGAGACTGAAAAAAAAGGGAGAGCAATCAAACAAAGAACTCACTCTTTTCTAAATCACAGTATTGTCAAGACCAGAAGGTAGGCTAAATAAATATAGGTACTTTACTAAGGACTTAGTAGACGAAATCGCATTCAATTTTTTATATATTTATTCAATAAAAATTATTAAACTTTGTTTAATTGTCACTCTATTCTGTGCTGTGGAAACAAATATGGGAAATTCTTTTTTTTTGTCCTGAAACAAACCCTGATAATCATAATAATAACAAGTACTGGGGCGGCGGACTTGGCCCAGTGGTTAGGGCATCCATCTACCACATGGGAGGTCCGCAGTTCAAATCCCGGGCCTCCTTGATCCATGTGGAGCTGGCCCATGCGCAGTGCTGCTGCACACAAGAGGTGCCCTGCCATGAAGGGGTGTCCCCCGTGTAGGGGACCCCCACGCGCAAGGAGTGCACCCTGTAAGGAGAGCTGCCCAGCATGAAAGTGCAGCCTGCCTAGGAATGGTGCCGCACACACGGAGAGCTGACACAAGATGACGCAAGCAAAAGAAACACAGATTCCCATGCCGCTGACAACAACAGACACAGACAAAGAAGACACAGCAAATAGACACAGAGAACAGACAACCGGGGTGGGAGGGGGGAAGGGGAGAAAATTAAAAAAAAAAATAATGATAAGTATTCATTGAATATTTAATGTTCTTAATGAAATTATCTAAACAACTTATATTAAAAAGCCCATTTAATCCTCAAAAGGACATTGTGCTTTAAATGAATAAAGTGAAGCCCTGGAATTGAAGAGCCCTAGCCAGGTTTATCAACATATATTTTGACTCCAGGCCCTGTACTTAGCCATTATATAACACCAGCAATAAGTGATTACTGCCGTGTACATTGAGCTATGGTTCATGTCGAAGGGGTACATAATCCAAATGAAAAGGTGTTAAAAATACTTTTCAGGTATTTACACCACAAAAATACTTTGTGATGACAAAGCTGAGTTTTGAAGGATGAAAATAGTTTAATCAAGCCATCCACGAAGAACACTGGATACAATTTATATTAAGTGAATCTTGAGGTGGTTTATTATGCTGGGAACATGAGCTATAGAAAAATAACTACCAGATTCTTTTTCTTGGTGGAAGGGGGGTTGTGGAGCAGCTATCTAAAATATAAAAGATTTTGTGTCATTCTTTTGTTTTGCTTAGTGTATGGCAAATGTTATCACTGTTCACATTCATTAATATCCAGTCCCATTCTATTTTTGGGAACATGGGAATGCTAAAACTGCCCTCAACCAGTTTATGTTAAACATGACAACAAGAGTTGGCAAGCAAACTCTATGCTGTATGGATATATGTCTCTTCCGAGTGGAAGCCCTCCTCATCACTGTCTTTCTTCCTTTGTTTCAACATTTGCAAAGAAAGATTTTGATATGGAGATAAATTGCTGACTTACCATGTGGGAGGTCTTTCAACCCACAGTGTACTCTGTGTGAATATGACAAACTATTTTTTAACCACCAGGTTTGAAATTGGATGTTAAAAGTATAAACTTGCATTTCCTGAGAGAAATAGCTCTAGTAGTGTGGATTAACTGTCAAATATCACTTCCTTCAGAATTTGGATTCTAGGTTTTGTCAGAGTTCCCATGACCACAGCTTTCCCAAAACATCTAAGCATAGATTCAGTGCAGATCATTTTGGATATCAACAGTGGTGTCCATGCATTCCAGTGGTAAAAGCACCTTACCTTTGTCCTTCCTAACCCATGATAGGGGTTACTCTAGTTAAGTGCATTTAAATCTGGGCTCTCAAAGAGTAATAAATGCTCCAATTTATTGCAGATATCAGAAAAGAAGAAACAGTAAAATCCCTGTGTCTTAAATTTGCAATATATCTTAAAATCTCTGTATTGATGCAAAATTATAATTAAATGCTTTAGAATGATCTTTTTATCAAATGGACTGTGGCCAATTGTCCATGGTGAACAGAGAAGAAATCATCTCTTCAAGATGGTGGAAACAAGCCCAGAACTTCTATTCCAAAAGACAATTCTGAAACTAGATCTTTTATATTTTGAGCTCATCACAAATGTTTATGTCATTCTAGTCAGCTACTTGCCTGGTGTTCATCAAGATGTGGGATGGTTTCAGATTGCTCAGTTTATTTTTCAAAATTTATCAAATTCTTCTTTATGTTTGTCTAAGCAATTTCATGTCATATCAAATGTTTGCCAAAATAAATTTGTGCATTTTCAATTTTTGCTATTTTCTCTTGAAAATTTACATAGTAAAAGCTATTTTGATGCATACTTCTGCAACAGGAAAAAGACCTTGAATAAAAGGAGGAAATGGTAAATACAAATGTGTTTATATGGCTAAGAGACTACAAAATGATTTGGGTAATCATCACAGGGGTTGCTGTTATGCACATGTCAGCAGGATCTCAGAGACAGCCAAAGTAGATACAACCCCAGGTGGTGGTACTCCTGAGGGCTCTGGAGACACCCAGGTCAGATGGTCATGGCAGATGGCTCCAGAGTATGGTGCCTTGCCATTAAGACCTACTTTGGAATTAATGTTCCTGAGTGTAACTGAGTTGGACTCAGATATCACTTTTCTACACATTCCTCTTCTGTCCCTTTTATTGAACCTGTGGTTGGCACTGGCATTGGTGTATGCCCAGGAGATTTGAATCTCTGGGCTGTCCATGTGCCAGCTGGGCTCTGAGCCTCAACAGAGTTGCAGCACCTACTCTACAAATTCATTGGACTTACCCAGGTCACCTGTACAAGGGGATGAGGATGGATAAACACCATACAGAGGAACTGAGAGACTCTATAGCTGAGGGCAGGAGAGTCCCATCCATCAGCCATGTGGGATTGAAGCCCCTCTCAAGTGAGAGGTGGAGTGAGCATCAACATCCCAGGGTCGTCAGATTGGGGAATAAAATATGGACTAGAGTGGACATACCGGTATTCTACTATAGAATTATTGTGACTCTAGCAATGGAAGAAATTATATCATTGATGTGGAGACAGTGGCCATTCGATTTGCTGAAGGCAGGGAGAGGGAAAAGGAGGTGTGATATTGTAGAATTTGAGAGAAGTTCAATTATTTGTGTATAGGAGGCCAGGACTCAGGAATGATTTTGAGAAGGAAAAATGGTTTATTGATGGCCGGCCGGATTCGGGAGCTTTCTGTTTCAAACCCGAGCCCCGAACAAGAATTTTGAGTTCCTTTCATACAGAGGAAGGGCTAAATCATTCTTTGTTTCAGTGCTCAATAGGTTTGAGTTAGCATATATATCTTCCACATCCTAGGTAAACTTTTAGCATGGACTTCATACATTCTAGATAAGCTGTTAGCACATTTGGTTTGCATTTTCCCGGCATATTTAAAGTTTATAGAGTTTGCATTGATAAACTGTTTCCTGGGACTGGAGTCACTGCCATGGTTACCAAGGGCAGGGCTGCAGCCTCTCACCGTCCCACACCCACAGTTAGGACAGACAGCTTAGGTTAAGGTTATCTCCAAAGAGACAAAGAGCCGCCCACCTATAGCTCACATCAATATGGGGGCATTTTCAGGACTTGGAGTCATCTTGAATGATATTGCAGGGACAGATGCAGGACATTATATATCCTGCCATAACCCACTGAATGGACTGGTGGAGAGTGTAAACTACAATGTAAACTATAATGCATGCTGTGTAACAGTGCACCAAAATATACTCATCAAATGCAATAAATGTTCCACACTAATGAAAGAAGTTTTTTTAGGTGGGAAAATTGGGGAATGTGAGGAGTGGGGCATATGGGAATCTCATATTTTTTAATGTAACATTTTGTGTGATCTATGTATCTTTTAAAAACAAATTAAAAATATATTAAAAAAACAAAGACTGATTTTATTCAGTGCTGCACCAAAATTCATTAAAATAGTCCAGGATATATTTCTGTTTAAAATCTATTTTTATTAGCACTAATAGTAGATTCCCATAAAAAAGTAATAAGTAATGAAATATATTAGTTCTAATAATGATGAAAAATTATTAAAAGGATATATCATTTATCAAGTGCCTTTTTTAGTCTACATTTTGTTGTGCCCTTTTCCTGCATAGAAGGAGAAAAAAGATTTTTTTAAAAATCATTTGATATAATAGGTGGATTTAATTTGGCAGCTAATGTGAACATTTTAGTAAAGAAAATGTAGCATAAGCCAAATTGCAGAGTTGATAAATGCATGTGGAGGGAAAATAATGTAGAAATGGAATGTACAACCCCTTAGAGGCAAATGATGGGTCAAGATAAGAAGGCAAGCAATATCTGAGGACTTTTAAAGATAGGAAGGACCACTGTATGTTCAAATACTGATGAAAATGATCTTGTAGAATGGGGCATGCTATAAATGGGCAATGAGTAAAATTATATTGAATATGAGGTTACCGATAATGTGGAACAAGGTAATACCAAGAATAACTTGATCTTAGAAAAGGGGGATGTTTATCTAAAACAACAGGAAAACATAAGAAATGCATAGGTTCAGAGAGAGGTGTAGTTAATGGCAGGGAGTTGAGGGAGTACTAGAGGGAAGGATACTATTCTACCATATGAATTTTACCTTGTGGCTTGCTGGCTATTTTGTATTTTGCATTCCTCTAGATATTCTTCAGCTGTCCTCTGGCATGCATTTTAATTACTCGGAAATTATTTTTATGTATTGATTTAAGATTTTGTTTAGGTGGAATAATATCGTTGTTCACTCTAGACCTAATTATCTGTCTCCTGAAGAAAAACCTTTCCAGATACTCTAACCAATACCTCAGTGATTGAGCAGTAGTTCGGTCTTGTTAGTTGGAACAGCCAATGCTCCTAATACTGTGGGAACTCTGGTTACCATTCCTTTGAATACGTTTGCATTGTTATTTCCCTAGTCTCCAGCAGTTTCTTCACCAGTACAGGCTGATCAATGTATTTCTGAATGAATATTTAAGAAGGACCATCTAGGGTTTTTTCTTTACAGCTTTCTCAGCTCCAATATGCTAGCCTGATAACTCTTGCTGCCTTGGTCTCTCCAAACCCTCAGATTCTTTTCCTCAACTCAGTGAGTCCACTCTGCTTGGTCCTAATTTCTGTGCTGCTGTCTGAAAAGTCTCTTAAAGCAGTAAGTGGGAGTAATTGTAGGGATCACTCATATTTTTCAAATCTCTCAGGGATCACTGACCTCAATTGCCTGATACCCAACATGTTAAAAATAATTGTTTCACATATTTTATCTTTTATTTTGAGAGGGGAGGTATTTTTCAGGTAGAAAGGTAAATCTGGTCTCTACTACTCCATTCCCACTTTAAGCAAGCATCCTGATAATTACAATAATACAAATAAATACAATTTTATTACTGCATAATTAAGTATGTTTAATCTATGTAACTCATATACAACTAGAAAATGTAGAGAAATTTCAGTTGGAATTTCCAAACTCTGAGAATTTCCCAGATAACATTAGTATTTTTGGCACTCATTTATTCATCAATTTAAATGTATGTATGAACGTATTTCTAAACATAGCTTTCCACAAATGGATTTTTTTCTATTTTCTTATTTATAGCAAAGGAAGTTATCCTCTATACTTTTCTGGATTGTGCTTTTCTCATGTAACTAACATTATAATGAATACCCTCACAGTTATCACTTCTACTCATTTTTTTCTTTATTATAGAAGTTGTGGGTTAAAAGAACAATCAAGCATAAGATACATGATTCCCAGATGCCATTCTATTATCAACAATTTACCTTGGTGTGGTAAACACTTGCAACATTTGATGATTGCACATTTTTATATTTATACTATTAACTACATTCCAAGCTTTAACTAGGGTTCACTATTTGTGTGTGCAGTTCCACAAATTTTTAAAAAAGTTTAATCTATTACCACACATTCAGTCTAATATTTCCAATTATAATCAGTCAGATATCTATTTCAGTGCTGTTAAATACATTCACAATGTTGTGAATATACCGAGTAGCAGAATGACCTAGTCACATGGTCTTTCTATACTAAGCATTGTAAGGAATCACCACACTGTCTTCCACAGTAGCTGTACTATTTTACATTTCCACCGGCAATGAATGAGTGTTCTTATTTTTCTACATCATCTCCAACACTTATTGTCTGCCTTTTTTTAATAGCAGCCATTCTAATGGAAGTGAAATCATATCACATTGCTCTTGATTTGCATTTCCCTGGGGCTAATAATGTTGAGCATCTTTTCAAGTGCTTTCTGGTCATTTGCTTGTCTTTTTTAGAGATATGTCAATTCAAGTCATTGCCCAGTTTTTTAACTGGGCTGTTTTCTCTTTGGTAAGTTGAGGACTTCTTTGTGTATTTTGGATATTAATCCCTAATTGGATAGGTGGTTTCCAAATGTATTCTCCTGTTGTGTAGGTTGCCATTTTACATTCATGATAAAATCCTTTGTGGTACAAACAGTATTAATGTTAAATTTATTGAGTTCCCATAATTTCTTTTTTGATGTATGTACTTTGGATAAAATTCTAACAAACCATTGCCTAACACAAGGTCCTAACAATGCTTTCCTATATTTTTCTTCTAGGTTATTGATAGTTCCAGCTCTTATAGTTAGTATTTTGGTCTTTGATCCATTTTGAATTGAATTTTGGATAAGGTGTGAGGTAGGGTCCTCTTTGTTTATTTTTTTTTCACATGAGATTCCATTTTCCAAGCACCATTTGTTGAAGAGATTTTTCTTTCACAATTTAGTGTTCTTTTCCCCTTCATCAAATTCATTGGGCCACAACGGCCAAATATGAGGGTTGATTTCCGAGCTCACAATTTACTTCCATTGATCTACATGTCTGTTCTTGTGCCAGAACCATGTTCTTTTGATTACTTTAGTTTATAATAAGTTAGGAGATCAGGAAGTATGTGTCCTTCCACTTCATTCTTTTTTCTCAAGATGACTTTTGCTATTCTGGACACTTTCCTCTTCCATAAACATTTAATGATTGGCTTTTACATTTCTGCAAAGTAGGTTGTTGGAATTTTGATTAGGAATACATTGAATATAAATTTCTTTGGGAAGGATTGACACCATAACCACATTTAGTCTTTCAATCCATGAACATGGACCATCCTTCCATTTTTTAGGTCTTCTTTGAATTTTTAGCAATATTTTGTAGTTTTCTTTGTGGAAGTCCTTTACATCATTGGTTAGAGTTTGTGCCAGTTTGAAACTCTATATTCCCAGGAAAACATGTTCATAAACTTAACTCATTCCTGTGGGTGGAACTTTTGTAAATAGAACCATTTGCTGAGGTTACTTAAGTTAATGTGTGATTCAAACAGAGAGTGAGAAAGCAAAAGGCACAGCAGTCAGAAGCTGAAATCAACAGAAACAAGAGGAGAAAGGAAAGACCAGGAGACACCATTATGTTTCTTGGGGAGAAAAGCATCACCTTGATGATAACTTGATATTTTCCCATCCTCAAAACAATAAGCTAATAACTTCTTGTTTATATAGAAACATTTTCTGCTATTTGCTTCTATCAGCCCAAGGAATTAAAATAGATTTGTTCCTAGATATTGGATTCTTTTAGTTCCTATTGTGAATGGTTTGTTTTTTCCCCCTCAATTCCTTCTTCTAATTGTTATTTGTTTGAGTATTGAAACACTACTGATTTTGGGGTGTTAATGTACCTTACCATTTTCTGAATTCATATATTAGATATAGGAGATTTCTTGAAGATTTTTAAGGATTTTCTGCATATAGGATCACGTCATCTGCAAATAGGGAAAGTTGTACTTTTTCCTTTCCAGTTTGGATAAGTGTTACTTAGTTTTTAAGTCTAATTGCTCTGGCAAAAACTTCCAGTAAAATGCTGAGTAACATTGGTGATGTAGCTATCTTTGTTTTTTTGTTTGTTTGTTTGTTTTTTAATATTACTTTTAGAGTAGTTTTAGATGACATAAATTTACACTGTTTATATGGGAGATTTCTTATATCCACCCTTCAATGTCTCACATTTTCCGTTATTAATAACATCTTTCATTAGTGGGTACATTTGTTACAATTGATATAGTAATACAAATATCGAAGCATTGTTACTAACCATAGTCAATAGTTTACATTATGATTTACACTTTAAAATGTACAATTTTATAGATTTTGACAAAGTGTATAATGGCCTGTATCTGCCATTGCAAAATCATGCAGAACAATTCCAATGCCCTATGTTCCACCTATTCTTCCCTCCTCCTCCACTTTGATCCTGTAGTAGCCACTAAGTTTCAATTTTTCAAGAATAAGTTTCATAATTACATGCATTAATATTGAGGGCTTGGCATATTGATCTGTTTTCTTTAATTGGGAACTGTCTATGTATTCAAGATATTCTTTTCCCTCTATTTGAGAATGTAGCAGGACTCCCCAGGATGAGAGATGAATATTTTCTTGTTTATTCTATGGATCTCCACCCACTGAGATAATACCGTATGACAAGATGCATACATTTATATTCCTTAGAAGCTAGCCCCAGGTGTATCCTTTTCCACATATACCTGCACCCTTGGCACCCTGCACCAGTGATTTTCGCCTGCCATATTCACCAAAAGAACATTCCCAAAATGGTATTTTCAACAACAGACCTACAAATTCCCAGAGTTAACCTGTTCCTTCAGCCCTCCCCCCTGTTCCATAGATAGCCCAACACTCCCCCCACAATCACTGTCTCTCACCTTCTAGCACCCTTGACTAAACTAACATCCCTGCACAACTATCACCCCCATCCACTGCCAAACCACCCCTTTCCACCTTGTCATAGGTTCTGGCCAGAGTGTACATTGACTCACCACTCTCTACTTATTTTCCGTCTCCTGGAACTTATCTTCCAGAGTCTATCTCTGTGATTTTGCTCAATATACTGAGGTCATATCATTGAGGTCATGCAATATTTGTCCTTTTAGTTACTGGCTTACCTCCCTCAACATAAGGTCTTCAAGATTCATTGATGTCATGGATGTCAATACTTCATTCTTTCTTAGAGTTGACTAATATTCCATTGTATGTAAATGTCACATTTTGCTTATCGATTCATCTATTAATGGACACTTGAGTTGCTTCCAATTTTTAGTAATGGTGAATAATGCCATGATTAGCATTGGTGTGCATATATCTGTTTGTGTCCTTGTTTTCAATTCTTCTGGATATGTACTTAGCAGTGAGATTGCTGGATCATATTATAATTCTATAGTTAGCTTCCTGAGGAAGCTGTCTTTCACAATGGCTGCACCATTTTACATTCCCACCAGCATTGGATAAGTGTTGCCTTAATTTTACATCCTTTTCAGCACTTGAAGTTTTCTTTTCTCAGTAGCTACCAATATAATAGGTGTAAGATGATATCACATTGTAGTTTTGATTTGCATTACCCTAATAGCTAGAGATGTTGAGCTTCCTTTCATGTGCTTTTCAGCCATTTGTATTTACTGTTTAGAAAAGTGCCAATTCTAATCTCTGGCCCATTTTTAAATGAGTTGTTTTTATTTTAGACATGTAAGTTGTCTTTATATATGCTGGATATTACTCTCTTGTCAGATTAGTGATTCCCAAATAATTTCTCCCATTGAGTTTGCTGCCTTTTCCCTTTCTTAAAAAACTTCTTTGAAGCACAAACATTTTTAATTTTGAGGATGCACCATTTACCATTTTTCTTTTGTTTCTCAAGCTTTGTGTGTAAAGATTATGAAAACATTTCCTACTATAAGATCTCCTAAATGCATCCCTATATTTCTTTCTAGGAGCTGTATGTTCTTGGCTCTTATATTTAAGTCTCTGGTCTATCTTGAGTTAATTTTGGATTAGGACATGAGATTGTGATCCTCTCTCATTCTTTTGTATATGGATACGCAGTTCTCCCAGCAAAATTTGCTGAAAAGTTCTTATGTCTCAGGTGAGTGGACTTGGTGGCCTTATCAAATATCAATTGGCCATACATATGCAGAGCTATATCAGAATTCCCAATACAGTTCCATTGATCATTATGTCTGTATTTGTTCCAATACCATGTAGTTTTGACCACTGTAGCTTTGTAGTATGCTTTCCAGTCATGTAGCATAATTCCACCACTTTTTTTTCAGTATGTTTTTGACTATTCAAGACCCCGTGCCCTTCCAAATAAATTTCATAATTAGTTTTTACAGTTCATTTTAAAAAATGCTGTTGTAATTTTTATTGGGATTATGATATATCTGTGAATCTATTAAAGTAAGACAAGCCTTTTAATGCTATTTAGTATTCTAATCCATGAACATGATATATTTTTGCATTTATTTAGGTCTCTTTTAATTTCTTTTAACAATGTTGTGTAGTTTTCCATCTTTAGTTAAGGTTATTCCTAGATATTTGATTCTTTTAGTTGCTATTATAAATGGAAATTTTTTCCTGATTTCTTCCTCTGATTGCTCATTATTAGTAAACAGAAATGTTACTGATTTTCGCATGTTAATCTCAAATCCTGACACTTTACTGAGTTTGTTTATGAGCTCTAGTAGCTTTTTGCAGATTTTTCAGGGCTTTCTATGTATAAGATCAAGTCATCCACAGATAGTGAAATTGTTACTTCTTTCTTTCCAATTTGGATGCCTTTTATTTCTTGTTCTTTCCCTAGTGCTCAAGCAATTTTCTTGTAATACAATGTTAAATAAGAGCAGGGACAGTGGGCATTCTTTTCTTGTTCTGGATCTTAGATGGAAAGCCTTTATTATTTCACCATTGAATATGATGTTAGGTATGGGTTTTTCATATATGCCCTTAATCATGTTGAGGGAATTTCCTTCAATTTCCTGTCTTTTGAAGTGTTTTTATCAAGAAGGGATGATGTATTTTGTCAAATGCTTTTTCTGTTTTAAGAGATGATCATTTTTTTTCTTCAATATGTTAATGTGGTGTATTACAGTGATTTCCCTTTTTTTGTGAATTCCATGACTAAACACTTTTAGACTTTTATTTCACCAGAGTAAGCCATGTACCTTTTTATAATTACTTTTTTTTAATTTTTAAAGGAGCTTTAGATTACATAAATGTTACATAAAAAATATAGGAGATTACCATATTCATCACTCCCGTGCCCTTCCACACTTTGCCACATTAACAACATCCTTCATTAATGTGGTACGTTTGTTACAATTGATTTTCTTATGTTGTACCATCCCTGCTTACCTGGGATAAAATCTACTTGATCATGATGTATAATTCATTGAATGTGTTCGAATATGATTAGCAAGTATTTTTTGAGGATTTTAGCATCTAAATTCATTAGAGAGATTGGTCCATAGTTTCCTTTTCTTGTAATGTCTTTATGTGTCTTTGGTAATAGGGTAGTGTTGGCATCATGGAATGAGTTAGGTAATGTTTCCTCCACTTTTATTTTTTGGGAGAGTTTTATCAGGACTGGTGTTAGATCTTTTTGGAATGATTTGTAGAAGTCACCTACTTTTTGATGACTAATTCAATTTTGATACTTGTGATAGGTTTGTTGAGTTCTTCAATTTCTTCTTTTGTTAATGTAAGTTCCTTGTGTGTTTCTAGAAATTTCTAGAAATTTGTTCATTTCTTCTAAATTATCCATCTTGTTGGCATACAATTTTTCAAAGTATCCTCTCATGATACTCATTATTTCTTTGGGATCAGTGTTGATATCCCCTAATTTTTTATTTTGTTTATTTGCATTTCCTCTTTTTTTTTTTTTAGTCTAGATAAGGATTTGTCCATTTTATTAATCATCTCAAAAAAACTGCTTTTAGTTTTGCTAATTTTTTTCTAGTGAGTTTTTATTCTCAATTTCATTTAGTTTTTCTGCTCTAGTCTTTGTTATTTCCTTCTTTCTCCTTGCTTTGAGATAATTTTTTGTTCCTTTTCTAGTTCCTAAAGGTGTGTAATTATGTCTTTGATATTAGCTCTTTCTCCTTTTTTAATATAAGCATTTATGGATATAAATATCCCTCTCAACACTGCTTTAGCTGCATTCCATACATTTTGATATATTGTGCTCTCATTTTCATTTGTTTTAAGGTAGTTACTGATTGCTTCGCAGCTTCCCCATTGAGAAACTGATTATTTAAGTTTGGGTTGCTTAATTTACAAATCTTTAGAAACATACATATTTAATTTACATATCTATAAAAATTAAAAATTAAATAAACCTAAAATAGATCTGAGTCTCAATTTCCTGTCATGAAGTTGCTCTTACCACTACTTTACCCTCCCCCAGGATGCTAGTTGGATGCCTGACAACCCACTGGACCTGTGGTTCCCTTCTCTTCTGGTTAATTGGGCATCTTATGGCTGTTTCTCACTGTCCCCTTTCCCTCAGGCCAGTAGGGCTTCTTGTGGCTTACTGTCTTCCTCTCCAGACTCTTCTCTCACTTGGGCTGTTATTCACCGGTTAGCTTAGCCCCTTCACTGATTCAGTTTCTCTTTGTCCCAGGATGGGTGGGTGTGACAACAATAATGATCAGCTCACCCTCTCCTGTCCCTGGAGCTGCTTCAGCACCAGCAGGCATCTTCCCTTTTCCTGGCGACTACTGAGATCCAGTCTGCTTATCCTATCTCCCCTCACTCCTTATTGCTCTCTTATCTTGAGTTGACTAGGTGCTGGTCTCCACACCTGTTTCCACACAACTTCCCTACCTCAACAGCCTGCTGTGCTTTCTCACTCTTAGAGCTGTCTAAGCACTGATCATCCAGCCAAATAACTTCCCTGCCTTCTCTTTCTCTCTGAGCCAGCTCAGTGCTGGCTTGTTGGTTTCCCTCTCCCCCAGGCAAGTTGTTCCCACTTCTCTACCTGCCCTCTCCAATTGCCCCCATGATCTCTTGACTTCTCTTCTGCCACGTAAACCTGTCAACCTCTCCACAGATTCTAGTGGAGGAGTGCACCCTGATAATCCCAGCCCTGCTATTTTGACATCCATGTTTTGTTCCAGGTATTAGAGGCAAAGCTTTCCATTTTTCACCATTGAGTATGATGTTAGCTGTGGGTTTTTATAGATGACCTTTATCATGTTGAGGAAGTTTCCTTCTTATCTTATTTTTCTAAGAGTTTTTTATCAAGAAGTGATGCTGGACTTTATCAAATGCCTTTTCTCATTAATTAAGATGATCATGTTTTTGTTTGTTGTTTTTTGTTTGTTTCCTTCATTGCATTAATGTGGTGTACTACATTGATTGATTTTATTATCTTGAACCAACTTTGCGTACCAGGCATAGATCCCGCTTGATAATGGTTTGTGACTCTTCTAATATGCTCATGGTTTCAGTATTTTTGGTATATTCTTAAAGTTATTTTCATCTATATTCATAAAAAATATGTAGTTTTCTTTTCCTGTGGTATCTTCACTTGGCTCTGCTTTGAGGGTGATGTTGGCCATATAGGATGAATTAGGGTGTCTTCCTCCTCTTCAATTTTTTGGAAGAGTTTGAGAAGAATTAAAGTTAAATTTTGGAATTTTTGGTAAATTTCCCTTTAAAGTTTCTGTTTGTTAGTATGTTTTGATTACTGATTTAATTTCTACTAGTAATTGGTTTGTTGAGATCTTCTATTTCTCCTTTAGTTATGTAAATAGATGCTTTGTGTTTTTCTAAGAACTCCATTTCATCTAAGTTATCTAATTTATCAGAATATACTTTATGGTATCCCCTTATATTCTTTTTTATTTCAATGGGCTCACTACTAATAATCACCTTTCATTTCTGATTTTCTTTATTTATCTCTTCTCTCTTGATTTATTTGCCTGTCTAACTAAAGATTTGTCAATTTTATTGATTTTTTCAAAGAGCCAGCTTTTGATTTTCTTGATTCTTACTATTGTTTTGATTCTCTTTCACTTACCTCTATTCTAAATATTCATTATTTCCTTCCTTCTACTTGCTGCAGGTTCAATTTGCTCTTCATTTTATAGTTCAATACAGTTTGTTTTTTTTTCTTTAATGAAAAAAATATATTTTCTCACTAAGAACATAATATATAATTCCACAACCCAACTTTTGGAATGAGATGTGTTATATACATGTTGGAAAGATTCATTAATGCAGTGTAGAAGTACTCCAAAACAATATTTATATTCCTGAGAATGACCAAGTGTCTGCATTTGTATACACCTCCACAATAATAATGCAAAATATTGGTAGGTATCCATTGAGTATTTCATTATTCTTCATACTCACCCATCTCGCTTGTCTCACTAAATCCATGAGGGGAACAATATTAACTATTATCTATTTTAAAAAATCACTTAAGCCCACCATTACCTCAGGACCTAGAGAGAGAACAAAAATGGTATTTCCAAAGTCTTCATACATACGCAATTTTTTTAGAACTAAATTTTTTGATTAAAAAAGCTATAGGTTTACAGAAAAAAACATGCAGAAAGTACAGAATTCCCATATGTCTCCCTCACATATAGTTTTCCCTATTAACACTGCATTAGTGTGCTAGTTTTGTTACAATTGATGAGACAGGGTTATTATAATTACATTATTAATTATAGTATATAGTTTGCATTAAGGTTAACTATTTGTATTGTACAATTAAGTGGTTCTATTAAAATTTTTATTCTGGTAACATGTCTACAGCCTAAAATTTCCTCTTTTTACCACATCCAAATACATAATTCAGTGGTGTTAATTATAAACAAATGTGCTACTATCACCACCATTCTTTTTTTTTAGCAAATTCTTTTATTCTTTTTTAAGGATACATATATCACACACAATGTTGCATTAAAAAATATGAGGTTCCCATATACCTTACTAGCCACCTCCCCACCCCTCTCACATCAACAACCTCTTTCATCAGTGTGGCACATTTATTGCATTTGATGAATACATTTTGGAGCACTGCTATACTGCATGGATTATAGTTTACATTATAGTTTAAAATGGAGATAAGTAGTTGTGCAGTGAAAGGATAAGATGGGGGCATAGGGATACTATTGGGTTGGGCTTTGCAGGCTTGAGGGGTTTAGGGAGGAGGATGTGTCAGATGGCCCATGGAATTGGAGGTAGGGTTTGAGGTGAATGCATGAACATGGAAACTGCCAGGAATGTGGTTGAGACTATAATGATGAGAAACTCTTTAGAAAATAGAAGAAGGCTTCCTTGTTTAAGGTAGCTGACAGGGGGGATCTGGCACAGAGAGCACCTGGGGCAGGGTTCTAGGGAGTGTGTGAGTGCTCATCTTGTCATAGTATGCTATATCAGTGGGTGGAGACCCATACAATGAGAGGGAAGGTATTGTACCCCGATCCTGGGGAGACCTGACATTCTCAAAACTGAGGAAAGTGTGTCTCTTGAGAGCATAGGTAGCTCCCAGTGGGAAAAATAGACTTGTGTGTCAAGCCCTCAGCAAGTATTTATGAATGTTGTCCATCAAGCAGTGATGCCTAGTTGTCACTGTGGACCCTGAGGGGAGGGGGAGTGAGGAATAGAATAGGAGGAAGAGGGGAGTAACTGGGGGGCAAAGTAAGTGTTCCATAAGGTCATGCAATGATGGATATAGGCCATGTTAAATTTCACCAAAAAGCTATAAAAGTATAACAGTCTAAAATATAAACCATAATGCAAACCATAATGGAACCATGGTTAGTACTATGTTTCAATATCTGTACATCAGCTGTAGCAAATATAACATCCACATGTAAAATGATCATTGCTGAGGAAGGGGAAAAGAGTTTGATATTGAGTATATGGGAATCCTTTATATTGTATATTTGACTTTAAAACTTTTTTGAAGACAAAATTAAAAATAAAAAAAATAGTTGTAGACACTGAGGAAGGAATGGGAGAGATTGCCTTGCTACTGTATATACAGGGCAACACCTATTACAGTGATGAAAGGCAAAACATCCAAAACAAAGTTCAGGGAAGCGGACTTGGCCCAGTGGTTAGGGCATCCGTCTACCACATGGAAGGTCTGCGGTTCAAACCCCTGGCCTCCTTGACCCATTTGTAGCTGGCCCATGCGCAGTGCTGATCAGTGCAAGGAGTGCCCTGCCACGCAGAGGTGTCCCCTGCACAGGGGAACCCCATGTGCAAGGAGTGTGCCCCATAAGGAGAGCTGCCCAGCGCAAAAGGAAGTGCAGCCTGCCCAAGAATGGCACCGCCCACACAGAGAACTGACACAGCAAGATGATACAACAAAAAGAAACACAGATTCCCATGCCACTGACAACAACAGAAACGGACAAAGGAGACGATGCAGCAGATAGACAAAGAGAACAGACAACCGGGGTGGGAGGGAAGAGGAGAGAAATAAATAAATAAAACAAATCTTAAAAAAAAATGTTCATACTGTTATGAGGTTAATTCTCTGATCTGAAGTCTGTTGTATCCTGTATGTTTGATGTGCTGTATTTTTACTTTCAGTCATTTTGAGATATTGTATAATTTTGCTTGTGATTTCCTATTTAACACATTGGTTGTTTGAGTATGTTATTTTATTTCCACATATTTGTAGGTTTTCCATTTATCCCACTGTTAATGATTTCTAGTTTGTTTCCACTGGTGTCTGAGAATGCTCATTGTATAATTTCAATATTATTTATTTTATTGAAATTTGTTTGTGAACTAAAACATGGCCTGTCCTGGAGAAAGATACATGTGCACTTGAGAAGAATGTGTGTTTAGTTTTTGTTGGGTGAAGGGTTCTGTACATATTTGTAAGGTCTAGCTGATTTTGAGTATCATTCAAGTCTTGTATTCATTATTTATCTTCTAAATAGATGCTCTTTACATCATTGAAAGTGGTGTATTAAAGTGTCTTACTATTAATGCAGATACATCAATTTCTCCCTTTAAATCTTTCAATATTTGTTTCATATATTTTGCTGTCTTGCTGTTGGGCACAGAAATACTTGTAACTGTTAGATCTTCCTGTTGAACAGTACCCTTTGTCAGTATATAATGACCCTCTTTGTCCCTATTAAATGATTTTGACTTGAAGTCTATTTTACATGATATTGGTATAGCTACTCCTGCTCTCCTTTGATTACTGTTTGCATGATGTATTTTTTCACTTTTTTACTTTCGAGCCACTTGTTTCTTTGAATTTAAGGTGAGTCTCTTTCAGATAGAATATAAATGGGACATGTTTTTTTATCTATTCTATTAAGCTCTGCCTTTTGACTAGAGAGTTTAATCCATTTATATTTAAAATCACTAGTAATAAAGCAGGTCTATATTCTGCCATTTTGTTATTTAGCAATTCTCTGTCTTTTTGTCTCTCAATTCTTCCATTAATACCTACTTTTATATTTATTTGTTTTTTTGTGTGTTGTACCATAATGAGTGCCTTCTCTTTGCTATCTAGATATATTTTTCATCTGTGTTCCTTGTGCTTACCATGGGACTAAAATTTAACATTAAATATATAGTCATCATATTTTGTTTGATAGCAACTTAAGCTCAATAGCAGCTTATAGATACACTTTTACTTCATCCTCCATCTCCCCATATTTTTATTACTTGTTACCAATTATATCCATTATGTCTTTGTATACTGCATGTCCAAACCATACATTTATCTTTAAAATAAATATTTTATCATTTGCATTGCAGCACGTATTGGAAGTAAGAATTGTAGTTACAAACCAAGCAACACATTACAATAAACTGACATTTATATTTGTCCAAATGGTTATATTAAAAGCATGTCTTTATTTATTTATGCCACTTTGAACCACTGTCTAATGCCCTTTCCTTTCAGTTTGAAGGACTCTTTTTAACATTGTAGGGCAGTTCTAGTGGTGATGAAATCCCTCAGCTTTTGTTTATCTGTGAATGTCTTCATCTCTCTCTCATTTTTGAAAGAAAGTCTTGCCAGATATCAAGTTCTTGGCAGGCAGTTACTTTTTATCAGCAACATAAGTATTTTCAACCAATGCCTTCTCACCTCTGTGATTTCTGAGGAGAAATTAGCACTCAAACTAATTGGGACACTTTTGTATATCACGTTGCTTTTCTCTTGCAGCTTTCAGACCTTTGTCACATTCCTGTGCATTTCATAGTGTTAACAAGTGTATTTGGCTTCATAGTTATCCTGTTCAATGTTCTCTATGCTTCTTAGATATACTCATTCACATCTTTTTCTTTAAGTTTAGGAAGTTTTCTGTCATTATTTCTTTCAATATTCTTTCTGCCCCTTTATCTCTTGTTCTTTTTCTGTTACATCCATTACAAGTAAACTGGTATACTTTATGATGTCTCACAGGTATCTTAGGCTGTTTTCACTTTCTGTAATTCTTTTTCCTTTCTTCCCCTCAGTCTGGTTCATTTTAAGGTCTTGTCTTCAAGTTTACTAATTCTTTTTTCTGTCAGTTCCAATCTGATGTTGAAACCCGCCTAGGAATTTTTCATTTCATTTTATTGTGGACTTTAACTACAGTAGTTCTGTTTGGTTCCTTTTTAAAATTTTTATCTTTTCCTAAAATTTTCATTGTTTCTCATTCATTGTTTTCCTGATATCTAATAGTTCTTTCTCTGAAATTTCCTTCATTTCCTTGAGCATTTTAAAGAAAATTTTAAAGGCTTTTAAAAAAAATTCGTCTACATTTTGGTCTACTTCTTTAGTGTTTTCTGATTTTTTATCCTCTTCCTGAGGATAGACCAAAATTTCCTGTTTCTTTGTCTTGTAATCTTTTATTACACACTGAAGATTTCAAATTAAAAAAAAAAAGGTAACTCTGCAAGTTATTCCCAATTATGTGTGTTTCTTTATTCTGTAACCAGCTGGTGATAAGACAGATTTTTTAAAACTTCAGCCTTCATATCATGAAGGTCTGCAAGTCAAATGCAATATGTAAGATTTTCTCTGTCTTTCTGGGTCTGTCTTCTCCTGGGCTTTTGCTTAGTAGTTGTTTTGAATTCCAAAGATTAAAGGAGTTTGATTGTCTCTGTGATTCCCAAGTGACAGACATCCCTCTTCCGTGTGTTTGAAACTGACAAGCCTTGTCCCCAGACTATATTTGTTACAGCCTTTTTTTGTATCAAAGTGCTTTTGTTTGGATGTCAAATTCTGTGAGTTGGGGCATGCTGGAGAG
The DNA here is from genome assembly GCF_030445035.2 of Dasypus novemcinctus. Taxonomy (NCBI): domain Eukaryota; kingdom Metazoa; phylum Chordata; class Mammalia; order Cingulata; family Dasypodidae; genus Dasypus; species Dasypus novemcinctus. Next base: position 58,271,280 of record NC_080673.1, read on the forward strand.
GACATTCAAAGACAGTCTTTCTCAGTAGAAACAGTACCAGGGATCCACAAGGGAGCAAACACCAGCTCCACAGGGCCCTGAGTAGGGAATAAGGAAGAGTGCCACAAGCTTCTTGCATGGTTCCCCAAAGCTGAGTTTTCTTGGCTTGCACAGCAAATGCAGCCTACCAACTGAAAATAATCTGCAGCCCCAAGACACAGTAGCATCCTGAAATTTCCACTGCCACTGCCTCTATTGAGAAAGTTTGAAACAATGGTAGCTGTTCCCCTTGCCTGGGAGGGTTGAAACAATGACTGTCATCAAAATGTTTGTGGCAATTTGAAACAATAGCTGCCCTCAGAACAGGGCCCCCAATAATCTGAAGTTGTTAATCAAAAACCATGATCAGTGATTCGTTGTGCCTATATCTGGTCTTGGGCAAGAGGATTTTTATGTCCTTTCTATCACCAGCAAGGTAGCCAGAGGCTAGACCCCCAAGGTGGCCTGTGTGAGAGTGTAGAATGGGTTCCAGTAGCTGCAGCACTGAGAGCACAATTTACTGTTTGTTTTTTAACAATTTTATACCATCTTTAATCATGTTATTATTATTATTTTTAGGAGGTACCAGGGATTGATCCCAGGACCTTGTACATAGGAAGCAGGTATTCAACCACTGAGCCACATCCCCTCCCCAATTTACTGTTCTAACTGCAATTTATCAGCCTCTTTCTCCTGCTTTTGACTGGAATCCATAGAGTGTTTTCTGACCTCTGGAGTTTCAAAGTAGGTACTTCAGACTGTTCCTACCTGTTTAATGGTTGTTTTGGTGGAAGCATTGATTCTTGGAGCTCTGCCATCTCCCTAAAATCCTCCTCACTCATTTTGTTGGCTATAAAATACTTTGGAATATGTGTGTGAAGTGTGTGGAGCATGAATACACAAAAAATTATTAAGTTAATTTACTTATTGATGGATATTGCCTTCTTTTCAGTTCTTGGCTGAAACTAAAGTTTCTATGGTAATCATTATATATATTTATATATATTTTCCTCCCCAGAGGGTAAATTTTTAAAATATGAGGTTAGAAAAGCAGTTTAGGGCCAAAGCAGTTATCAAGCTATTTTACAAATTTTACTTATATTCTAAATTAAATAACATACTATTGAAGAAAATTTACAAGGTAGAAGTACTGCTTTCTTGTTCTATGGATATATTAAAGGGAAAGTTCTTTGAGAAGATTTACTAGATCCTGTATTTAAGAAAAAAATTTATAGAAAAATAGCACTGCATGGAATCAATTATTAAACCAAGAATTTAAAGAGCTATTATTTAATGACTTTGCAAATAAGACCTAGACTTCCTTTAACCCTATATTGTAGTGGTGCAAAAGCATTTCTGAAAAAAATAACATAGCTGTTGATATTGTAGTGCCTCCCTCAGCTGAAGGAGACAATGGTAATGGTTATGAACTTTATGAGAATGTTGCCGTATTTAGGCAGTCAAACTGCTTTGGGAGGGGGTGTTGAAAATTATGACAAGTGATCCCTTAGGTTGCTAGATTGCCCTAAAGGACTGAGGTTGAAAATGTCATTTGACAAGTGTCAGTTCTGCAGCACTTCAGTAAATTAGATGGAACAGTGATTTCACAGCAGAGGTTGAGCATATACTAGATTTCTGCCTTCCTCCTCTTACTCTGTCTTACAAATTTATGGAAGGAAATACAGTTGGAAGCTTAGAGCATATTTCAGGCAGTTGTCAATGACTACTCTAGTATTGTCAAGCCTCTCTGCAATTTTATTGATGGACAGTTCTGAAACTTTTCTTCAGTGAGATCATGACCACAGTCTATAGTGACAGCAGTAGGGATCGTGGCTTATTCATTTGTTCAGGAATGCTGTTATTAAACCTATATGTAAATATTAACATTTCCACTCTTTTAAAGTTGCTCCTCAATTGACAGTGCTGATCAAAATTGAGTATGCTTGGAGGTAATAGAATATTAAGTAGTTCTTTATTTGAATAACTTCCTAGAAAAATATAACTATGTAATTCACTGTTAGAAGACAATCTCACAATATGATCACTTCAGTTACTATTGCTATATAGCAAATGACTCCTAAAACCTAGTTCTTAAAGAGCAAATTTTATTTTACTTGTGATATTATGGGCCAGGAGTTTGGAAACAGATCAGCAGGGTTGCCAGTCATCTAAAGGATCAACTGGACTGGATGTCTTAGTTTGCCAGGGTTGCAATAACAAATACCATACTACAGTTTGTCTTAAATAACAGGAATTGAATGTTTCACAGTTTTGGAAGTCAGAAGTCCAATATCAAAATATTAGCAGGGTTTGCTTTCTCCTAGAATCTATAGTGTTCTGGCAATCCTCCATCACATGGTGGTCTCTCTTTGTGTCTATGTTCTGGTTTCCATGACTTCTGGCTTCTACTGACTAACTGCAACTGTTTTTCTTCTGCTTATAAGAACTGCAGTCATGCAGATTAAAGTCCACCCTGATCCAATTTGTCCTCCTTTTTGTAAGATCTCTGAAGGCCTTATTCAAAAAAGATTCTACATCTTAACTAATAATAACAGCTTCAAAGATCATATTACAAATGGGTTCACAGTCACAGGGAGAGATAGGACTTGAACATGTCTTTTATGGGGATCTTGTTTCATTCTCCAACACTGGATATCCAAGATGACTCACTCTTATGGCTGGCAATTGAAAATGTCTGCTAACTGCTATATATGACTTTTCCAACAATAGTCTAAGAAAAGTCAAACATTTTACATGGCAGCTAGTTTACCCCACAGCAAACATCACAAGGGAAGCAGACAGAAAAAAAGCAGTGGCCTTCTTGCACCTGGCCTTAACAGTGTTATAGGTCACTTCTTAGTTATGCTATGAGTCCACATCTTAACTAATAATAGTTAAGATTTTTTGTTAATATCATAAGGGTTGCCACATTCAAGGGGAAGTGAATTGGATTTAAACTTTTGATGAATGAGAGAGGTCATATTGTAATAAAGCATGTGAGATGAGAGATAGCATTCTGGTTATCTTTGTGACTAAAGTGAAGTAGTTTCATAATTCCCACTCCAAGAATGTCAGAAATTATCATCCATTAATAATGTAATGATTCAAATACAGAATCAAATAAATACCTTATACAGAATATAGTCTTGTTTCAGAAATGACAACACGTGGCTCCACATATAACCCATAACCCATGATAAACTGGATGCAGGAGAGAAAACAATATAAAACTGGTTAGGGAATAATTCTTCTGGCTCAAGATATTAAGGCACATCTAGGGAGAATAAAAACAAACCTGATACTTTTGTCTAAAGCATACAACAAAAAATATTGCTTACATAATTGGACAATTTAAAGCCATTTATACCCATATTAACCAACTTCTGGCTTACATTTATTGAGTCATAGCTTCTAGGCTTAGAATAACAGAATCTTTGAAATCCACTAATAGTTTTAGACCATTTAACTTACTGAACCCAGAGACTTTTTAATTGTAACCTGAAAGTCTCTGTTGTAGAAGAAGTGATATGGGAAATATTATAATCTATTTATGGATTGTCTGCTGGGATCTAATCCTATTAAGGGAACATTCTTGAGGTTTGCTTAATGAGGGAAAATTATTAAGAATTTAAAATACTTTGACCCATTCCCTATTACCCTCAAAGGAATTTTACCTTGACTGATTTTAAAGAAACTTCAAGCATAATAAGTACGTCAAAAATAGAAAAGGCAGGAGAAAAGTACCTGGATTCTTAGTTTATGCTTAAATGCTTCATAAGAGAGCAGTGGTCTATCTCCCTGGCTATCTTTATCCTTCCCTTTTGAGAAATCATCAGTGGGGAAGATTGTAATATGTTATATTTAACATTACAAACAGAGCAATTTTAGGGTAGGAATCACCATGACCTTTGGAAATATATTCTTAATTAATCCTTTAAAAAGCTTTGTAAGGTAGGTACTATTATAATTATTTTACAAATGAGAGAAGTAAAGCCAAGAGAGATTAAATCACTTTTCCTTATTTTAACTTACTGTATGGAAATCCAGTACATGAAAACAAGCAGTTTGACTATTGAACATCCCAAATAATTTATCATTAGTAGCCACTGCAGTCTACTACCATGTCTTTTCCTTAATGCTTTATTATATAAAACTCAGATTCTAATTTCACCTGATCTTTACTTCTCCTTAATTGTGTCTCTGAAGAGAATTGGTGGCTCCCAATGGGTTAGGGCAGTCTAGTATGTCAAGCCTTCAGCATTGTTGCAAGTATCTGTGAATCTGGTCTTTCAAGTAATGAAGATTGATTGTCACTGTGGACACTGAGGGAAGGGGGAGAGAGGTATAGAATAGATGGATTCAAGGTAACTGGGGGGCAATGGAAATGTTCCACAAGATCATGCAATGATGGCTATAGGACATGTTTAATTACATCAAAAATGTATTAAAGTCTATAGGCTAAAATGTAAACCATAATGTAAAATATAAGGTAACTAAAATTTTAGAAAACTGTATAGCTAAAATACAAACCATAATGTAAACCAAAATGGAACCATGTTTGAAAGCTATGTTTCAATATCTGTATATCAGCTGCAGCAAATATAACTTGAACATGTAGAAAGATCATTGCTGGGGAGCGGGAAAAGTGTTCGATGCTGGATATATTGGAGTCTCCTATATTGTATATGTGAGTCACTGTGGTCTAAAACTTTTGTGAAGACAAAATTAAAAATTAGGAAGAAAAAAAGAATGTAGACAGTGAGGAAGAAATGAAAGAAATTGCCTTGCCACTCTACAAACATGCAACACCTATTGCAGTGGTGAAAGGTAAAACGTCAAAGCTTCATAATATGTTTTCATTTTTTAATGCCCCAATTAACTTTTATATTATTTTAGTTTTTCTAAATTAGTATATATTCTATTCATAATCTTTAAACTCATCACTATATTTCATTTTCATATTAATTGAATATGGCAATATATTAGGCTTCATTTTTGAAGAAGTTTTAGACCACAGTGAGGTTCAACTATGGCAGAGGAGGAGCACTGGTATGGGGTGTTATTGATGGGGGGCATATAGTTAGGAGAGAGTTCTCCAGAGCATGTACATAAGGTACAAAAAAAGTTTGCATATATAGTGGGTATTTTCATAGTACTTACAGTTAAAATTGACAACTGAGGGAGTGCTGAGTCCCTATTCCCCAATGGAACAGCAACAATCCTCCAAGTGCAATGGCAAAGACCAAGAAAGAAGGATGGTCCAATAATGAGCCCTTGATACTGATGACTATGATTATGAGCTTGTGTGCCTGAAATATGAAGTAGGCCTAGAGCCGCAGGGTGCCTAAGGGTTACCTCCTGAGAGTCTCCATGTTGCTCAAATGTGGCCACTCTCCAAGCCAACTCAGCATGTAAATGCGTTACCTTCCCCCCAGCATGGGACATGACTACCAGCGATGAGCTTCCCTGGTGCCAAGGGATTACTCTCAATCACTAACTGGTGATGCTGCTAGAAAGAGACCTTGAATAAAAGAGTCAACTGAGACCAGCATAATATCTCAGCCTACATGTAGTATCATTGTTAAAAACTGCTTTTTGATGTTGTATAAAAGGGGGAAATGGCAAAGACAAATGAGTTTATATAGCTAAGAGTCTTCAAAAAAGATTCAGGAGATTATCAGAGGGATCATGCTTTGAACACTTCTGCAGGACACCAAAGACAGCCAAAGTAGATACAACCCCAGGTACTGGTCTTCCTGAGGGCTACAGAGACCCACAGGTCCTTTAGTCATGGCAAATGGCTGTGGAACTCAGTGCCATGTCAGTTGGCTCTACTTTGGAATTTGTGTTCCTGAATGTGATGGAGTTGAACTCAGATAAGACCTTTCTACACATGCCTCTTCTGTCACTTTTACTAAACCTGTGGTTGGCTCTGGGGTTGGTGTAAACTCAGGAGACTTGAATCTCTGGACTGTCCATGTGCCAGCTGGGCCCTGATCCTCAGCAAACTTGCAACTCCTATCCTCTGGTTCATTGGAGTTACCCAGCTCAGCTAACAGGGAGGTGAACATGGGCAGACACCACACCAGGGAACTGAGAGGGCCTACAACTGCAAGCAGAATTGCATCCATCATCCATGTGAAATCTAAGCCCCCCCTTGATATAGCAGTGGTGTGGACATCATCATCCCAGGGTCCACAGGATGGAAGAATAAAATATGTATAAGAGTGGGCTTACTGATATTCTACTATGGAACTACTGTGACTAGTAATGGAAGAAATTGTAGAATTGACGTGGAGAAAGTGGCCACGGTAGTTGCTGAGGGCAGGGAGAGGGAAGAAGAAATGTGATACGGGGGCATTTTTGGAATTTGGAGCTGTCCTAAATGATATCGCAAGGACAGATGCTGGACACTATATATCTTGCCATAACCCACTGAATGGACTGGGGAGAGTGTAAACTACAATGTAAATTGTTACCCATGTGGTGCAGCAGTGCTCCAAAATGTATTCACCTAATGCAATGAATGTGCCACAATGATCAAAGAGGTTGTTAATGTGGGAATAGTAGGGTAAGGGGGGGTGGGGAGTATGTGGGAACTTCTTATATTTTTTGAAAGTAACATTAAAAAAAATAAAGAGATGGTAAAAAGAATAAAGTTAGCCTACTACTTTTCTCATTGTCAAATTCATTGAACCATAGTCATATCAAAGCAAATATATTTGTAATTGAGAGCATATTATAGGGAAGAGGTGTGTATTAACTCATTATGTAATACAAAATTGTGGCAAAATATTACTTAAAACTAAAATATAGATATAATCTCTGCCTTTGTGATATGTACAAACTAAGGAGGTTATTGTTCCACACTACTTAAATTCGTAAATAATTTACACATTTGTGGTGGTGGCTTAGTCTGCAGGTAAATCCTAGTAACTCTGTTACTATAAGAACCTCTAGACGATAGTAGAACAGATGTTAGAAGATCCTGAATATTTATTACCAGTTCTTTATATACCAGTATTACAAAACAGAATTGAGAGGAAAAAAGATTGCCTTTCAAATCTTGAGGAATGTCTTAGATTGGGTTCAATGGGAAGCACATTCTGAGATGCTATCCTCTAAGATGTGGGTTAGGGTGTGCTCTTGGGTTGAACACCAGTGGGGTAAAGGAAAGAAGAGGGTTGGGCAGAGGAAGAAATATAGCTGTAATACTATGCCAGGGAACACTGAAATTGACCCAGCATGGATCTCTGAAGATACAATGTCCTTCAAAGTTGTCTAGAGTTTAGGCAGGGGAAAAGACTTTCTTTATAAGTGTGTTCACCATCTAAACCACTGTACTCTATCAGTTACTCAATTTGGATTGCCCAAGGGAAAAGGGTTTATCTTTAGTCAAGGCAAACTCTCCAAATAAGACTGAAATCTGTCTGTCAGCAGAGTTTCACATAAGGGGAAATAAGTACTTAACTCCTGAAGAAATTTTAGGTAACTTTGCAGAGGGAAACCTAAAGAGAGGATAGTTAGAAGACAGGGAAGCACTAAGGTAGATTGTGTAAAAAGGAAGATCATGAAACACGGAGTAGTGGCATAGAAGCATTTCCCATCACAGCCCTTGGGGACTAGAACCAGATGTTTTTTAATAATCTATAATTAAATAGTAAAGGAGACAGATCTGCTATATAATTCACAAGAGAAAAGTCCCAACTATATTGCTTTAAGGAAAAAATAATAAAATAGTTTTTTCCCACGTTGCAGTGGTGGTTGATCAGGCAGATGGCAGTGACTGCTCATCTCTCCACTCTTCTTGGCCTCCTTGCTTTCGGCTTTGGGCTGCTCCATTTATGGCTTTTCTCTGACAGTGTTCATTGATTTCTGCTTTTAGAGGCTTCTTTCTGCCTTTGTGTTTTGTTTTGTTTTTTCCCTATGTCTGTGGCTTTTTACTCCTCCATTTATAAAGGACTCCAGTAAGTGAATTGAGAGCCACCTTAGGTCATGGACTCTGATCAAAGTCCCTTAACTGAGGTAATTAAATCAAAAGGTACCACCTGCAATAGGTTTACAAATGGCAGAATGGATTAACATTAAGAACATGATTTTCTCAGAGATGTATGCATCAAATTCAATGAATGTCTCTTGATGATTGAGGAGGTTGTTTTTATGGGGGAAGGAGTGGGGTGAGGGGGGTGGGGGGGTATATAGGGACCTCATATTTTCTGAATGTAACATTAAAAAAATAAAGACCAAAAAAAGACTTAAAGCAAAAATAAAGTCCCATAAAAATTAAAAAAATAAAAAACAGCATGATTTTCTAGGATCCAAAAAAGCTTCAAAATTCCACAGCACTATTGGTTTTTCTACTGTTTGATTTACTCCCTGAGTAAACATGGGTAGAGGGCAATCTGTTAAATGAGATTTGTTCTTCCTCAAAATATGATAGAGGTTCAAGTCAAGCAGTACAAAGATCAAGGAACTTATTACAAAGTTTTCCAACGTTAAGTAGGTTAAAAAAAAAGTCAAATTCTAATGATCATGAAAGACTTTTAACCTGTTTTTATTTTCATAAAAATTGATTACCAGAATAAAAATGTTATTTGAAGACTATTTTATCAAGCACATGGACTAAGGTATTTATTATTAAACCACAACAAAAAAAAATGCCATTCTAGCACAGAAAACAAAATTACCTTTCTGAAGTTGGTTTAAGAAAAATATTTAGATATAGTCTGCAATTCAAGGTTACATGAGTTTCTTTCAATATGACATTGCCACAGAAAAGGGGTAACAGCTTCGTTTATCTTTTGTTTTCACATAATGTGTAAAATTATTCAATTGGAGAACTTTTGATTAAATGGCTAAGTGGAATACTGCCTGAGTCAAATGTAAAATATTTGAAAGAAAAATGAGTCCTTCTTACTTAAAATAAAATGAATCTGCTGCTTGTATTCTAATTTAACTTAAGGGAAGTTTCAATACATTTTCAGATTAGAAGTTATTGGAGTTTGGATTGTACATGAATAAGAATATACTGCATCAATAAATTGAAGGTCATCTGTCACTTTCTGGTCTTCGGAAACTTTACAGTGCCAAATTTAGAAAATTTTAGCTCAGTAAAACATACTTTTAATATGTGGTTTTCCATTAATGATAATCTTTCAATTAATATTTTAATGCTTCCAAGACAACTTTTGGGCTTATCTTTCTATTCTTTGAATATTACATTCTGTCCTATATAATGAAGAATTTTTAAAAGGCACGATTCTTGTCTTTGCTACTTCTACACTCTGGTAAGAAATAAATTATTTCTCAAACTTTACCGGGGAAACATAAGATATTTCTATATATTTCTATTTATATAGTTGATATAAGCAATTATGCTGATAAACAGTCCCATCTATATCCATTATTATTTTTATGATATGGCATATTTATTTCAAGTGTTACCTTAAAATCTTGAAAATAAATGATAGAAATGCAATAAAAGAATATGGTGGAATGTGATGTGATTTTTATTTATGATAAATGCTTTGCAGAAATGAAAATATCAAAGTACAGGCTCATTTATTATAAAAACTAAATCTAATGCATTATCCTGTGACATATTAAGAAGTCCAGATATTTAAAATTACAAATTTGAAGGATATATGGATCTAGAAGTAATACAAACTAAGTAGAACAACAAAAAGTGAGTGAGCACTTTCTCTGTATATTCTCTAAAATTAAAAAATTTAAAAAGTATCACATTTCTATTAGCTTCCTTAAGCTGATCTTTAGATTTAGAAAAGAATGCATGATATATTAAGTTTTGTTATTTTCCAAACTGCTTGGGGTAAATATTAAAAATATGCAAGGATTGAAGCGGACAGAAGTCTTCTCTGTGAACCTTATCAAAAGTCACAGAGAATGAAATTCTGATGTTCTTATCCCCTTTAAGATCCTGGGAGAATTCAGGGCCTTTGGTGCATCTTCTAAAATTCAGACACTGCATCACATTTATATTGTTTTGTTGTTTCAGAGAACGTCAGAGAACTTAAGTCATGTAACTTTAATGCTAGCAATTATTGGTGATCATGATATCTTAGCCATTAATTTGATATATTACTGGTGAAATTATTGAATGCCTTGGACATCAGTTTGTTTATCTTTAAAATGAGGGAACAGAATATTATTACTTAGGCCCACTTTAAGTCTGATATCATTATTCATTTCTTAATAATTTGTCAACAATTTCAAAGGTTCAGCCCTTTTATTTTTACCTTCCATAATTCTAATATTCTCCTAATAGTCATCTGCTCTAATCTTCCTTCTCTCCAACTCATTATTCACAGTGAAGTAAGAAATATATTTCACAAGACAATTTCAAATATTCCCTCTAAATATTCCTTAATTTACTAGTATACTTTTGCAATTAGAACAAACTGGTTCTGCTCCTCATCCCAGGTATTCCCCTGGGAAATGTGATTGAGCAGGTTTATTGTGCCTTCCTTGCTTGTGGGAAGGTCCCCCATACTGGAGAGTTTCTGCCACAATAACTCACAAAGGAGCCAGGTCAGCAGTGGTAGGCACCTGTCTATTAAACCAGAAAATCCTAAAACCCCCAAGATGGGTCACTGACCATACCTTCCTCTCAAGCATCCCACCCACTAAGCCATATTTCCATGGAAAATAGAACAAAGGATCATCAAGAATACCATATATATGAGATCTCCAATGGATATCTTTGGGAAAAATATAAACTAGAAGGCATGCAGTGAACTCAAAATGAATAAGCTGCTCCTGCCCAACTGACTCCCACAATCCCCAGATAATAGGTGATAGAAGATGTGACATGTATTGAAAATATCCTTCCTCTCTTTGCAGCCAGACTGAAAAACCTGGGCCCTGGGAAGGATGTCTTTACAGACTTGACTAAATTGAAAATGGTTTAGAGGTGGGGCCAAAGACCATATGGTCCAGTGAGTGTATAATTTGAGAGCTGTGAGCAATCTTTTATGATACTTTTGGTTACAGGCACCCAGGTCACTATATATTTGGCACATGCAGAGGGGAGGGGATTGTGAATAGCATTGGGAGGTTAGGGGCATTCCATACAGGTATAAGGATGGGAGGCTGCCACTACCCTGTGGGTTGGACTCTTTGGATCTTTGGTTGTGTTTCCTGCTGGGAAATGCATTATAGGAATTCGCATCCCATATCTCTGCCCATCTCAGCCATGGTTATGAGGATACACTACCCATACAGTGCATTCTGCCATCATGGTTAAATGAGTGACAGAACACAACCCCCAAGTGTTCTCATCTTGCTGAATTGTTCAACAGCAGGAGTATTGTCTCCCTAGTGGAGAAAAAGGCATTACCAAACTCAAAGGACCCATGTACTTAAACTCCCATACTTTTTGCTACAAATGGATGGGAAAGGATTTGAGGGCTACCCCTGCCCAAAGGACTCCAAGTGTCCTATTATATTGATGACATCATGTTGGTGGACAAGAATGTGGACAGACTGTTAGCACATTCCAGTTAGCATGCATTGTTAACTGGATTTTAGAATCCTGCCTGGGACATAAATTCCAACAAGATATAAAGTCCAGCCAAGGAAGGTCACCTTTTTAGACAGTATAAGGGTCAAAGCCCAAATGCTGAACCCCTGGCATGGTGTGGGAAAAATTACTGTTCCTCCCAAATGGAAATCCATAAATTGATTGGGTTATTTGTATATTGATACTAGAATTTTCCTCATTTCAGTATCCTCCTGACACTCCAATATACGGTGACATAAACAGAAATTACTTTCCACTAAGGAAAGAAGGAGGAGCAGATTGTACAAAAGGTAAAAGTGGCTGTTTTGGTTGCTCTGCCTCTAGAACCCTAGAGCCTGGATCTCTATTGGATCTATAGGTTTCTGCCATCCAGACCCATGCCAAACTGTTTTCTCTGACAGAAGGAAGGAGCAGCAGGAATTCACATATCCTTGGGTTTTTGCGCCAAGAGATTCAATAACACAGTCCATCATTACTCTCCCTTTAAAAGACAACTTACAGCATGTTATTGCATCTTGGTGAAATGGAAAAGATCACCAAAGCCCTCAGGACTTCCTATGACCCATCATGCCCTGGGTCCTGGTTAATCTTAATACTCAACCAGGCAATGCCCAAAAAGAGATTATCATGAAATGGAAGTTGGTACATTTAGGATTGTGCTCACCTGGGCTCTCAGGCAGGTAAGTTGGCATAAGGAGATGGTAGAGTAACACCAGATGACATTCCTTCCTTCCCTGCATTGGCATCATAGGGACCCTGACTCAAGAATGCCCAAAAGATGCCCAGCACTGGTTCACTGATAGATCACCAAGCTGAAGCCATCCAGTGTACATTGAGCCACTGTTTCCCTTGCCTTGAGCATATTATATAGCACTTCTTCCAGTACAAAATTTGTTTGAGTAGATGAACAGCAAGCAGTCCTCTTAGTTCTAAAACACTTGGAAACAAGAAATCCCATACACATGTTTTCTGACTCATGGGCCATCACCAATGGCTTACCAGTCTGGTCAGATTCATGAAGGGAATGTATTGGAGATTCAAAGTTTCCCAGGTGTGTGGAAGGGATCTTTGGAAACAATTGGTGGAAGTCATCTTGGGAGAGAAGAAGAGAATGAACCCCTGTCCAGGGGATGAGGAAGATGAACTTGCCTTACACCTGTGAGATAACTGACTTTCCCAAGGTGGTTTCCATTATTAAGTGGATCTATCACTGAACTGGACAAAGAAATTCTGACATTATGAAATTGTGGACTGAGGAACACAGGGTATTTCTTTCATTAAAAAAGGCCCAATCTGCAATTTACCAAAGTGAGAATTGTCATCTATAAACCTCAGTCTGAAAAGACTTTTAGGAGCTATATGCAGAGAGACTGCACCAGAATACATCAGACCTCTCCCACCATCCCATGGTATGGCCAATGCCTTGGTAATGGTTTACACCAATTTGGGCTATGGTTTTGCCTTTCCAGTTCATTGTGCTGATGCAGGTCATATGTGGGGTACCTTGGAAATAGAGCTCTGCCACACTTTTTGTTACATATATGACATCTCCACTGACAAAAGATTCCACTTTATGTTACATCCATAGAATGATGAGCCAAGCTCTTGGAATCAGTTGGACCTTCCATTTCACCCACCACCCAAGGCAGCCAGCCTTGTGGAAAACTTTAGTGGTTTCCTAAGAGAGGAGCTTCTGAATCTACACCCTGGAAACTCTATTATTAGGTGGAGTGCTCATCTTTCTTAGGTCCTCTGGAAGCTGAACCCAGAAGGTCCCCAGAAAAGAAGCACAGCCTCACCCCTTTTCCTAGCACAAGGAGGGGATGAGGGTGAGAAGGAGCCTGAGCTTTTCTGAATGTTCTTATACCTGTCAAGATAAGATTGACCTAAAAGGGGGGAAGAAAGACACAATCCTTAGGAATCTTCTTTTTCTACCATTCTCAGGGGATCATTCGGGTTTTTACCCGTTACAAGGTGGTGGAAGGTTAGAGCCACCAGGCAGAGGGGTGGGATGACAGAAGCAGAACTAGAAATGCTTAACACACATGGGGTGATAATCCAGTGGGATAAATCTGTGGGGTCTGATACATGCACACTAGCAGTTAATGGGCAACACCTATTCCTAGTTAAGCCACAAGTTCCCTTGGGAACAGTCATGGTATACTTTTGAGAAATCATGGCAAATCCCATTTATTGGGAAGAGGTGAAATGATCTGGAAAATATGGGTAAGGCACTTAGATCAATGAGAAAAAGGTGAGGTAATGGCTCAAGGGAGAGGACAGACAGAGTGCCTTAGAGGGAAAGGATAAATTACAACAATTAAGCTGAGAGAAGTGACTCCTTTAGGACTAGTTACTGTTCGCCCCTCTTGTTTATGATAGATTTAGTCTGGTAGCAACCTGGAAAAGAAAACACCTTAGTCCAGCTGCCTCAGGTCATCTGGTGTCAGGAAGCCTGAACCTTCACTCCCTCACAACTCTAGCCCAGTCTTGAATGCCATTCAAGAATAGACTATTTTCTCTGTTTCACATTTGAATTAGCATCAGAAGTCCCTTAATTTACACCCTGTGACAAAGATAACGACAAAGTCATTGGCTGTGCACTCTTCTCCATACCTTTTGGCAATCTTCCAGGATGTAACAAATCTCAGTGTAGTGAGACTGGAAGATGGCTCAGTCATTTTTCAGTTTATTATCCTGACCAAAGTGCAATATACTTCGGGTGGCGGGAAGGGGGTTCATGATTCTGGATTCACCTCTTTCAGCACATCATCATCATTGTTCCAGTTGGAAGTAAGCCCCAATGAACAAATGTTTTGCAATCTGTCAGCCACCTTGGGTGGATGACATTGTTGCATTCATAGCATGAGTCCTCAGTCTCCTCAAAAATCATTAGATGCTATAGCCAAAGTAGTTTTTGGTAATTGCACTGCCTTAGATGTCCATGCAGGCCAAAGGAGATGCATCTTCTACTAGTAATACCTCCTGCTGTGCATGTATTAATTCTTCATGGGAGATGGCACAGGGGACTATAATCCAAAAGCACTGTAACGCGTATGCACAGATTGTAGGTGGGATGTGTTCATCTGGTTCCCATGAGGTTGGGAAGCATAGATACAATCATTAATCTAGACAGGCCTAATCACTCTGCTTGAAGTAGGATATGAATAGATGAAAACTTCCTAATGGGCTACAGGTGTGGTTTTCCCAAACTTTTACTGTCAACATTATTGAGAGCCATGAACAGGTAGGACTGACTAATTTGCACCTTCTGGTCCAAGGATGGAGATGGGCTTACACTGTGGAAGCTAATGTGGAGGAGCAGGCTTGGCTTGGTCAAGAGGCCAAAAGGTGGACTTTTGAAGAAGTCAGGGACATATCTGACAGCCATCTCCTAGGCTTTGCCTACACTCATGCTTTTCTAATGTGTGCACGTGTTTCAATATATTTCCATTCTGTTTCCCAGGGGTGATATTAGGTCTAATGGAATGGCCTGACCATACTTTAAACCTGAAAGTGGGAACAAGTACTTCCATTTGCCTATCAGGATGGGAATTCTTAGTGGCACAGGCCCCTTTCTATGGGCCATATAAATACTCAGCTCTTAATTAGTACAGGCATCTCTCATCTCCAACACAAAACCAGGCATGCAGAGCCATCATTCACTGACCTCAATCCAAGGCGTTAACCTCCCCTGAGGACTAGCTATGATGAGATCTATTCCACTATTCTTTTGGATTCTTTCTACTGTGTAAGTAATAAAGTGGTCACTTGGTGAAAGTTTCTGTTGTGCCTGAGTTTGTTTCTATGAAGCACCATAGAGCAATTTGTTCCAAACTAGATCAAGCTCTGAAAGTAACCATTGGATATTGTGTTGCCATTTAACTCCTTTTTAATCAAAGAAAGTTTTGATAGAAATTTGATAGGATGCCATGCTGCTATGATTTTTTTAAGCACTATTATGGTTTAGTTGAAAAAATGAGGACCTCAAGGTAAAATAGACATGACTTTGACTGTGTCTGCTATTTACATGTTGGGCAAACCCAAGTAAATTAACTCTTTTACCTGAGTCTCCCTCTCATCTTTGGAAAGGATAAATTACTAAATAATTTTAATGGAATTATTAAAATGTATAGTGTATGAAGTACCTGAGTACATACAGCTTTTCAAATGTTAGTCTATCACCATGTTCAAATTGAATGAAGATTTTTAACTTCACCCAATTCAGTCTCTTTGCTTCACATACCAGTGAACCTCATACCCAAGAGTGATATTCAGACAGTGAAAAATCATAAGAAAACACAAATGTGATAGTGAAAACGGAAAGTTGGTACTTACTGTCCTTACAAAGCATGATTATGTAGAAGTCAAAGGTTATTTATTTAAGGATTGTCATACTATTTGTGATAAAGTCATTGGAATGTGATTTATACTTTTGGGTTTTCTTTCCTTATCTATATTTTGCTACTAATAATGTCTTTCATAAGATAAATATAACAATATAGTTTATGTTTATATGAATTATGCAACTAAATAAATATAAACACTAAAAATAATTTTTTTAGATTCATATGAATTATAACAAAATGTAAAAAAAAATTCGACATAAACAGAATTCTCATTTATGTGAGTAATACCTCCATTTAAAAGAACTTTTGGACCACAGAATGGTTACAACTATGGCAGGGGAGGATCATTGGTGTGGGGTGTCAGTGATGGGGGATACATGGAACGAAATTCACCTAGACATACATATAAGTTATATAACTGTTCAAATGTTCATGGGGCATTGTAACAGTGGGTGGAAATTCACACAATAACTGAAAGAATATTGAATTCCTATTCTGGGGAGTTCTACCACATTCTCTAATGGAACAGCAACAATCCCCCAAGTACAGGGGCAATGACTAGTGAAGAAGGATGGTCCTTTGATGGACTTTTGATATTGATGACTATGCTTATGAGTCGTTTGTGCTTGAAATTGGAACTGAGCCTAATTTTGTAGAATGCCTATGAGTTACCTCCTGACAGCTTCCATGTTGCTCAAATGTGGCTTCTTTTTAAGTCAAACTCAGCATATAAATGCAATATTTTGCCCCCAGCATGGAATATGACTCCTGGGGATGAATTTCCCTGGCACTGAGAGATTACTAGCAAGCACCAGCTGGTGATGCAACTGGAAAAGGACTTTGAATAAAAGGGGGAAAAGGTAAAGAGAAGTGAGTTTATATGACTAAGAGACTTAAAAGTGAATTGGGAGGTCTTCCCAGAGGTAACGCTTATGCATGTTTCAGCAGGATCTATAGACTGCCAAGGTAGTTACTGCCCCAAGTATTGGGGCTCCTGAGGGCTCCAGAGACATCCTGGTCTTATAGTCATGGCATATAGCTCCAGAGTTTGGTGTCTTGCCAGTGGACCCTACTTTGGAGTTTGTGCTCCCAAATGGTACAGAGTTGGACTCAGTTGTGACTTCTCTACACATACCTCTTCTGTCCCTTCTCTTAGAACCTATAGTTGGCACTGGAGTTGGTAAGTGTATGTCCAAGAGACTTGAATATCTGGGCTGTCCATGTGCCAGCTGAACCCTGAGCCTCAGGAGAATTGCAACACCTACTTTCCAATTCATTGATCTCACCCAGGACAGCTAACTAGGAGGTGAGAATGGACAACCACCACACCAAGGAAATGAGAGAGTCTACAACTGCAAGCAAGAGAATCCCATCTATCAGTCATGTAGGATCAAAGCCCCCCTCAAGTGAGAGATGGAATGGGCATCACCATCCCAGAATCCTTAGAATTGGGGAATAAAGTATGGACAAGAGTGGACTTACTGGTAATCTACTATAGAGTTATTGTGATTCTAGCAATGGAAGAAATTTTATCATTGATGTGGAGACTGTGGCCACTGAAGGTGTTGAAGTCAGGAAGAGAGAAAAAGGTGTTACATAGGGGTATTTTCAGGACTTGGAATTGACCTAAATGACATTGCAATGACAGATTCAGGCCTTTATATATCTTGCCATAACCTACAGAATTGAGTGGGAGAGAGTGTAAACTATAATCCATGCTGAGTAGAGGCAAAAGCTCCAAAATGTGTTCATCAATTGCAACGAATGTGCCACACTAATGAAAGAAATTGTTAATAAATGTGGGGGAAGTGGGAGGTGTGGGAAGTGGGGCATATGGGAATCTCTATATATTTTCATATAATCTAAGTATCTTTAAAAAATAAATAAAAAACATATTAAAAATAAATAAATAGAATAAAAGCATCTAAGTGGCCACCTAAACCCTGCGCTTTGATTTCAGGTGAGAAAAATTAGGGTTGAATTATTTTTTTCAGGAATAGAACCTGATTTTATCTTCACCATTCATTATTGGTATATATTTCACATTATTATAAAGGTCAGCAGAACCTACAGAGTAAAACAAATTAATGGATTTTGAGTTAGAGAAAAAAATGAACTTTACTCAGAATTCTATGGTGGCCCTTTTTAGTGTAGTGTTTCAGGAAAGAACTTGCCAGTGAAATTTGCAGAAGAACTTATGTAAATAGGGTAAAGTATTTTTATGAAGTAGTTTTAAACATTAGCTTTCTCTTCTTTACTTTAGTATGTTGAGATGATGGCTGTTCTCTCCTTCCATTTCTTTCTCTCTCTCTCTCTCCCTCGGTCTGCATGTGTATCCCTATATAAACGTGTACAAACACACACATACAAACACATATACATGCACATAAATTGCATGTATAAATATAATATATGTGTGTAATATATGTTCTGTAAGATATATGAATATACATTTTTGTTTCTATTATTTGCTTCTACTAGGAACAAATAATATTTTTCGGTCATGCAACGTGTGTTTTTATGTGAGTGTAAAACGTGTTGCTAACAACTGCCTCAATTATTATTAAAAAGATATCCGTTTTTATGAAATGCTAATTAACTCAGATCATTTCCTGGCTTTTGAGTTTGATTCTTTTTCAATATCTGCTGAAATGTACATGTGTCAAATGTACAGGTAGAATATGTAACTATATACAAATATTCCATTTGTTTTCTATAGCAGACTTGCCAATATGTTATTACTATGATCTCAAATTTTCAATAGTATAAACTTGAAATAATTTTATATATAAATGGCCTACATATATATTGGAAGAAAATTTTTCTCTGGTCTGAATATAATTGCCTTTCATAGTTAGAACAATTATGAAAATAATACAGTATACCCATGCACCATCCTTCTACCAACACCTTGCATTTGTGTGGAACATTTGTTACAATAGATGATAGACTTTTTTTGTAATTGTATTATATTTTTTAAACAATAGTTACCTTTGCTACAATTGATGAGAGATTATTAAAATAGTACTATAACTATTGTCTATAGTTTATCTTAAGTGTATTTTCCCATATACCAGCCTATTATTAATACCTTGTATTAGAGTGATACATGTATTATAATTCATGAAAGAACTATAGTCCATTGTCTACCAAAGGATTTATTGTGTTATTCAGTACTATGTTTTTTTTAAGTTTTAGTATAGTAACATATATCATAATGTTTTTCCCTTTATCCACATTTACCTATTTAATTCAGTGCCATTAATTACATAGACAAAATGTGCCACCACCACCACCATTCATTTCCAAACCTTTACAATCAACCTAAATAAAAAATTCTGTACAAATTAGGCATCTATTTCCCATTTTCTATATTTGTTCTTTTGTATCTGGCTTACCTTACTCAGTATAATGTCCTCCAGGTTCATCCATGTTGTTGCATGCATCAAGATTTCATTCTTTTTTTATGGCTTAATAATAGTCCACTGTACATAGATAGCACATTTTATTTAATCATTCATCAGTTGATGTACACTGCAGTTCTTGCATTTTTTTGGAAATTGTCCATAGTGACACTATAAATGTTGATGTGCAAATATCAGTTTGAGTTGTCCTGCTTTCAATTCTTCTGGGAAAAAACAAAGTAGTGGGACTGCCTGGTCAAATGGTAATTCTATTAATATATGTAGTTTCCTTAGGCACTGCCAGCCTATCTTCCACAGGGGTTGTACTATTTTACATTCCAGCCATAACTAAGTCATCTTATTTTTCCACATCTTCTCCAAAACTTTTAATTTTCTTTTTTTTTTAAAGATTTATTTATTTATTTAATTCCCCCACCCCCTCCCCTGGTTGTCTGTTCTCTGTGTCTATTTGCTGTGTCTTGTTTCTTTGTCCGCTTCTGTTGTCGTCTCCTGCACGGGAAGTGTGGGCGGCGCCATTCCTGGGCAGGCTGCACTTTCTTTCGCGCTGGGCAGCTCTCCTTACAGACACACTCCTTTGCGCGTGGGGCTCCCCTACATGGGGGACAACCCTGAGTGGCAGGGCACTCCTTGCACGCCTCAGCACTGCGCATGGGCCAGCTCCACAAGGGTCAAGGAGGCCCGGGGTTTGAACCGCGGACCTCCCATGTGGTAGACGGACGCCCTAACCACTGGGCCAAGTCCGTTTCCCTAATTTTCCTTTTTTTAATAGCAGCCATTCTAGTGGGTGTGAAATGATATCTTATTGTGGTTTAGATTTGTATTTAAATTAAATAACAAGTGTCTTAAGCACTTTTCATGTAATTTTTAGCCATTTCTTTTTCTTTTTTGAGGTCATTTGTTTCTTCAAAAGTCAGTGTAGGTTATTTATGTGTTTCTAGATCATAAGAGGATACTATGCACAACCATATCCTAACAAATTAAACAACCTAGATGAAATGAAATGAGACCTCAAAAGAACAATTACAAG
Source organism: Dasypus novemcinctus (assembly GCF_030445035.2). Classification (NCBI taxonomy): domain Eukaryota; kingdom Metazoa; phylum Chordata; class Mammalia; order Cingulata; family Dasypodidae; genus Dasypus; species Dasypus novemcinctus. The sequence goes on from NC_080673.1 coordinate 58,291,638, forward strand.
TAAAGTAATGGAATCAGTATCAAAATCCTCCCAAAAACAAGAGCCCAAGAATAGATGACTTCACAGGGGAATTCTATCAAATATTCCACGGAGATTTAATACCAATCCTGCTCAAAGTCTGAAAAAGTTGGAGAGGAGGGAACACCACCAACCTCATTCTATTAGATCACCTTTACTCTAACACCAAAGATAAATATACTCATTTCTAATTTTATTGACTTGTGATGTCTCTCCCTTTTTCCTTGTCAGCATAGCTAAGGGTTTACCAATTTTATTGATCATCTTGAAGAGCCAACTTTGGTTTGTAATTCTCTATATTGGTGCTTTTTGTTTTTTTAATTCTCACATTTCTTTCTGCATTAATCTTTATTTCTTTCCTTTTGTATGGCTTGGAATTAATTTGTTGTTCTTTTTCTGGATCTACCAGGTGTACAGTTAGGTATTATTTATTTATTTATTTACTATTTGCATGAAATATCTTTTTCCAGCCTTCACTTTCAATGCATTTGTGTCTTTGGGTGTAATGTAAGTTCAATGTAAGAAATTTCTAGTTGGATCTTACTTTTTATTTTTTAATCAATTCTGCCACTATTTGTCCTTTGATTAGAGAATTTAATCCCTTATCATTGTTTTATTACTTGAAAGGCAGTACTTTTGTCAGCCATTTGGTCCTTTGGTTTTTATATTTCTTTTATTTTTATGTCTCTTTTTCCATTATTATACACTTCTTTTCTGAATAGTTGATTTTTGTCATGTATATGACTAATCCCTTTCATTTCTGTTTCTATATAGTTTGCAAATACTTACTTTGTGATTACCCTGGGATTTATAATATGTGACCTACATCTGTAACCTACTAAATTTGAAAAGATGCCAAAGAACATTGAATAGTATACACAGTCTGCTATCATGTCCCTCTGTTTGTTTACCTTCTTTATGCTGTTTTTACCCTATTTCCCACTTTCTATTTTTCACAACTGTTATCTGGAATGAGGCATTTTTCTTGTTTAAATATTTTCTGTTGATTGTATGAATTAAGGAATAGGGCTGTATATTGAGGATATAGTACTATTAAGTTTTGTATTTACCCTTTCTGTTACCCTAACTGATATTCTTCATTTATTCATACTACTCAAAGCCTCTCTCTCGTCCTTTCCTTTCAACTGAAGAACTCCCTTTAGTAATTGTTGCTTGGCAAGTTTGGCTCCTGAACTCTCTGTTTCTATTTTTCTATGAATATTTTAAAGTTTCTCTCATTTTTGTAGACAGTTTTGACATATAGACAATTTTTGACAGGCAGTTTTTCTCTTTCAATACCTTTAATGTATCATACCACTGCCTTCTCACATTACACAGTATTTGATGAGAAATTGACACTTAGTCATATTGTGGATCCGTGGTATGTGACAAATCACTTTTCTCTTGTTGCTTTCAGAATATTCTCTTCATTGTTGGCATTTATATTCTGATTAATATGTGCTTCAAATTAGGTCTATTAGGATTTACTCTGTTTGGAGTATGTTGGGCTTCCTGGACATATGCATTTACATTTTTCATAGGATTTGGGAAATTTTTAGCAGCCATTTCCTCAATTATTATTTCTGCTGCACCCCTTTTCCTTTCTTCTTTCTTTCTGGAACACCCATGACATGTACATCTGTGTACTTCATGCTGTGACTCAAATCTCTCAAACACTGCTAATTTTTTTCTTTTTTTCTCTATCTGTTTCTCTGACTGTATGGTTTTGATTGTTTTGTCTTCTAGTTCACTGATTCTTCTTCATGTAATCTGCTCTTGTATGCCTCTAGTGTATTTTAATTTGTACTATTATGCCTCTCATCTCATAATTTTTATGTTTCATTTTATACTTTCAAATTTTTCTTTTTTTCACACATTATCTTCTAAATATCCTTTATCTTTTTATATGTATTTTCCTTCATCTATTTGCATTCATTTCAGAAATTTGTTTGAAGTTCTTTGAATAATTGTTCCAATTCTCTCTCATGTGAAGTTCTAATGTGTTCCCTTGACAGTTAAGTCATTCTGTTTCTTAGTATGTCTTTTTGTTTATACGTAGATATCTGATTACTTTAATGAGGTAACTCTGAGGATCAGTTTCTCTCTCTTGTCTAGGGTTTTATTATTGATTGAATTTGTGCTGTCTCTTATTTGATGCTTGATCTAAATTATTCGAATCCTTTAGAAGAGCCTGTGTATACCTCATTAGATTTTCTCTGCACTTCTTCATCTGCTTCTTGCACTGGGTATGTGGTACAAATTTTAATAATTTTTGTGTAATTGTTTCACCTCCAGGAGAAAGTTTCCTTTCCTCTGTTCCTTCTTCAGGAATCGTGATCTGTTCTTTTTTGTTTTTATTCAGAATTTTCTCCCCAGCTCCTATGATTTGTTTAAGATTTCTCTCTCACTAAATGCCCTGATTTCCTTATACTTTTCATTACTGACACCCTTCTGTCTTGCAGCAGTTCAATTTAACCTATGACTTTTTCTGTGAGTTTTTTGCCTCTGGTTTCTTCCCTGATAGAATATCTTCCCTTGGAAGCCATGTGGAGTCAATCCAGTAACGTGGATTACTCTGGAAAAGTCCATTTTTTGTGTTTATATAGTTCTTCCAACAGTAGCTGGATTGAGTGACAAGTGTACCTTTTTTCAGCCACAGTTCTAGAATGGTCTTGCTCTTTTGTTCTAGAATGGTTTTGCACTATGGGGGCCCTTTAATATGCAGCACTCCTTGGAGTTGTGTTCCACCTTGGATCTCTGTGGATTTTGGCCCCTGTGTCTGAATATGTGTGGGGTTCCAACTCACTGCTTTGATTATCTCTATTATCACTGTCTCTCATGGGAGTTGGGAGGGATCTGAGGCAGTGACTCTGATCCTTTCCTAAGAAGCACATGGCTGAGTGAGGGAGATAGAAAGGATCCAGGGGATGTAGAACAGAAATTTCTTATCTGATATTTTTTCTTTTTCTTTGATTCAGCATTTGCTGATTCCTTTTCCAGTCTCTATAACCTTCCAGACTTCTAAGAAAATGGGATTTGTCCTTTTATTGGCTGAATATTTTGGGAAGTATTTCAGGTGATGTCTTACATCACCATGTTGATGACAAAATGGCCCAATAAGAAAAAATATAGATACCTTGAATTACTGTTCAAGAAGTGATCCTTAGATCATTTTCCTCTTTTTTTTATTTTTACAGCTTCAAAATGATCCATTTCCGTAATACACTTGGGCTGATTGCATTAAATACAAACTTTTTAATCAAAATATAATTCAATATCATTGAGGTATGTTTTGGTTTTCTAAGGCTGCTATGACAAATATACAGATTGGTTGACTTAAAGAACAGAATTTTATTGTCATGGTTTTGGAGACTATAAGACTGACAGCAAAATATTGGCAGTGCTTGTGTTCTGCAGTATGAAGCATGGAGGCAATCGGTAACATAATGGTCTCTCTTCTCTTGTGTCTGCCCTTCTGATTTCCTCTATCCTTGGGATTCTAATTCTGTGTTCAATTTCTTGGACTAAATGACTTCAGCTTACTGTATTATTGCCCACCCTCACCAGTTTGGATACAATTTAATTTATAAAAGCGTCTTTAATGTTTCCATTTACAAATGGATTCATGTTGACAGGAAAGTGGATGAAGACTTAAACATGGTTTTTGAAAGGAATGTGAATCAATCCTCCAAAAGTTTGCTTGAAGTTTAAGTAAATGAACACATAATTTCATCTATACTGTTTGTGCATTATTTCCATTGTATGGACACACAAGATACATTGCATCTTCTAGGGCTGTTGAGTAAAATAAAATGACTATCTACATTGGGCATTGCTGGAGAAGTCCCTTTATTGAAAAGGTTAGCTCTGAAGACAAAAACAATGTATTATAAGGGGTTTTCTGAGAAAATGGAACACACCTTGCAGAATTGCTGATAGGCAATACCTGGTGATAAAACTAGTTTAGGTAGATTAGAGAGCTTATCAGAAATTACAAACATAACTTAGTAATTAATGTATGTCTTATTTTTACTTCGTAAGGCTTCCCTAAGTAAAATAGAAATTTATTGCCAGTCAATCAGAATGTATCCTCACTTGCTGCATCATTTTTCCTATAGGATCTTCCCCTTTCCTCACCCTCAGTAGAGCTCCCTTCTATTTTCTGTTTCAGATGCTGTCTGATTCATGAATCACTCAGTAAAGATGTGAGACCCTACTGTGCATGAAAACTCTTATATCAGGACATAAAAACTTAGCTTTATTTATGGCTATTTCATGTTTATTTTTTGAAATAGTAAATTAGGAATTTGAGGAATATAATTATATGATCATATAAATTTGCTCCCATGGCTCTTTTGTATTATTTTCATGCTTAATCTAATTCAATGTATGTACTGCAATACTAATTTCTTTGTCATTAGCACTTAGTGCTAAATATATCCATAATGTTGGTATGTGAAATGGATGAACAGTTTTTCTTTAAAATGTGTATTTGACTTTCTTTCTTAGCTTTAGTAACTTCAGGCAAACACAAACATACACAATAAGCTTTAATTCTGATGTATCAGTTAGGAAGAGAGAATACATAACTTTCTTCCTGAACATCTTTAAGAATATCTCAGGGTTGCTAGGTTTGTCGAATTGAAAAAAAAAAAAAAAAACGATTTGATAACATTGTGTGCCCTAGATTTTAACAAAGATATACTGATGATTTTCAAATGTCTTCCATAAAACATAATATAAATGAGTTCTTGTTTTGGGATGAAATTTTTTTTGAATTCATGTTAGCACTGATTCCTTCTCAAGCCAGTTTTCTATGATGTTAATTTCTACCAAGATTTAAAACTCCATTGTAATTTTCCTTTTCCAAACCACAATTTATTAGATATACTGAGCAATTTTACATTCCTCTGTGTGGGATATGCACTAAAGCTTTTGAATTGCATGCAATCTTTCAGCTGAATTGTATAAGGGGGTGAGGGCAGAGATAAACTGGCTTGATGGCTTCCTTATTAGCTGTTGCTAAGCGATATTTTTAGTGAGTTTCTTCTGAGTCTTTTTGTCAGCTTTCATTATCCTATTTTTCATGATTTGTTCCAATGTATTTATACCCTCAAGTTGACATTGTTATTGATCTGCAACAGGCAAAAGTTTGCAATCAGAAACATAGTTAAGTATAGTAATATTGAAGAATAAATGTCTTTTTAGTACTTTGAGGGTGAATATGAATTTAGCCAACATTTACATTAGATTAAAGAGAATAGTCTATATAATTAGATTTCTCCATATTCACAAATAACTGTCTCAGCATATTTATTTCAGTTATTTTATAATCCAATATACTTATTTTACCAACATTTTGTTTCCTTTCAATTTGTCCAAATGTTACTGTATGTGTCTCCTAAGTTTAGGAAAACTGAAAGAAATACTATAGATTAATTAAGTCTTGTAATTTGAAATATGAATAAAAGTCAGTTATGACATAAATATTTTCTTTTTTGTGATTTTTAAGATCAAAAATGATTTTCAAATTAATCCATTCTTTTAAGTTTTAGAGAGTTTTACATTTCAAACTCAACATCTTTTTCCCTCGTCTTTTCTGTAAGTGCCCAAAGAAACTAAATAGTATTTCAACAAGCATTCTTTTAATATTTAATTTTGAAGGATCATTAAGACTACAGATGTATTTTGGCAAATATGTGTAGCGTGACAAATATATCAATTCATTATCACCCTTAATCAAACAGAATACACAAGAAGAATGAGAAGTTAATAATATCACATGAAATTATTAATTTCCAAGTAGCCTGAACCACACATTCACATTTATTTTTTGTTCTTTGCTTTGATATTGATTTTCTCTGTCTACTACAACTCTGTTGTGATTATGAACAAGGGTTTAGTTATAAAAGCAGGAAATAAATTAGTTGCCCATAAATTTTATGGATTCTGAAGTCATACATGTAGTATTTTCTAAAATACCATGAAATGCATAAATATATTGAATTTTAAAATTCAGAGTGTCATTGACATTAAAGATAATTTGGATAAATTCTCCTAGTTTAAAAATAAAGCAACAAAAGCTAGAAAAAAAATAGGAAAACCATCTGCTTGTAATATTTTGGTCTGTAAAGTGATACCTTTAAAAAGTAATCCAGGATTTTAAAAAAGGTTTTAAAAAAAGCAAAAAAGGTAATTCAGGGGAAATATTTATAATGGGACAACTATTCAAAAGTGAAGTAAATTTAGAGAGGTGAGTCTAGCATCTGGAACCAGTCTTCCCCTGTTGCTAACTGCTGAAGAGAAATTTCTGAGTGCTGGATTAGCTAAATAAGACTTTTGGTGGAATATGTCAGCTATGGAAACATCTATTAGAATATAGAAGCAAATATAAACTGTCTGTGGAGTGAAAAGAAGGTCTTAAGCCACGAGTTTTATATCCAAAATTCAATAAATGTCTAGACCACAATACAAATTGACTAATAAAAGTGCAATTAAAATAATGTAATGAGGAAAGAAGAAGTAGCAGACCACAGAGTTACCACTCAGGATATCTAAGTAATGATACTAACAGGCACAGATTTCAATATAACCAAACTTATGAAACATAAGCTAAAATACGAGATTGAAGGTTTCATGCTAAAGCTGTAAACTATAAAAATAAACAAATGGTTATTTAAAAACAAAAATATAGTAAATAAATCAAGACTTTAAAGAATGGGTTAACAGATGATTAGCCATGTGAAGTGATTTAGTGAATTGGAAAATATATCAGAAAAAAATATACAAAAGAAGCAAAAAGAGATAAAGGGATGGAAAATATAAATGAATGTATGAATAAAATGGAGTTATAGTTAGAAAGCCTAAAGTACCCAAAGTACAGGAGTGAAGAGTAGGGAAGATGCAATTATTTGAATCAATAAGAGCTGAGAAATATTCAATGTGGAAATGAGCAAGAAGTAGAAGATTCAAGAAAGCTTTGCAAAATTTAAACACAATGAAAACAGAAAAATTCACACCTAGATACCCAAAACAATAGAAATTTAATTCAGAAACAAGATATCTGAAGCATTCAGAGAAAATTAATTATTACCTTCAAAACAACTTCTATTGAAATGAAATATTACTTCTTATTCAGACAATGGAAGCCATTTAAATGAATGAAAATATTGCCAATTTGCAATTCTCTATTCAAGAAAGGAATTTTCAAAATTGTAAGTGAAAAACAGTATATTTCAGACAAAAAGTGCCTATATTTGTCACCAGTAAGCCTAGAGAAAAGGAAATTCTAAAATGGTTTTCTTCAGGCCAAAGAAAAATATTCCCAGATGAAATCTTAGAGATACAGGAAAAAAGGAACAGCTATCTGAGGGGTAATTAGATGTGTAAGTTTAAGTGAATTTTGAATTTGTTAAAAATAATATATTTGGGGTTTAAAATAAAGATAAAATTGAAATTCATTACAACACTATAAAAATCAAGAAGATGGTAAGTGGTAATAAAATAAAATTTATTAGATTATGGTAAAGTAAGGATGGATGCCTTAATCTTTTGCTACTATTTAAATGATACAAAAAGAGTACATTGTTACCAAGCCAGTACATGGGAAAGTTTTCTTTTTTGGCCAGTCAAACACTTTTCAAATATTCCAGAAGTCAAATTGTAGTGGAGAAATTCGGGTATGCGCGGTATCGAAGGCCAGGACACGAGAATACCGAGAAGGAAGTTGGTTTATTTCGACCGGCCGGCCTCGGGGGACTCTTGTCCTAATAAAAACCGAGCCCCGAACAGCCTTTTCCAGACCCTTTTATACAGAGAATATAGGATTAGGAAGACTAACAGTGATGGTAAACAGACCTTTGGTTAGGTTCTTCAGTGTTTGATCTTAGTATCAGATAGGTTATTTCCTCCAGGTGAGTTACATATTCTCCACATCCAAGCCAGTTTGGATTAGCATATCTTCCACATTGTCTGGAGGCAGCCCTGAATACACACTCAGTCTCACATCCCTTCTGAACATTCAAAGACTGTAGGGCCTATATTACTTATCTGGCCATCTTGGAGACTAGGTACTCTTGGAAATAATTTTGATTTAATGCACAGACTATATCAAAATGACTTGTAAATACTTATCCTTTCCATTAACATGATTATTTCCAACTTTCTTCAGAAAGCCATTATTGGTCTATTCTAATAATTCCAAATATAATATCATACACATATTTTTATTTCATTCACAAACCACAAATATTGGGTGATAAATTTTGAAAGATCTAAATTTCAACTATTCAGATAATATCTATCAATAAAAACATTTCATTCACAAAGTGCTAGTGCTTGTTAATTAATATGGGTTGTTTTACCAACTTGTTTGCTAACACAGAACCTATACACAATGCCCAGGAAATAAAACAAAATGTAGCTAGTATATACCGAAGATAGTTGACATAAAGTTGGGAATGGGTATGGATGAAAACCAAAGGAGGTAATCTGGAAAAGTTCACAGCATGAGATATTCAATAGGTGAACAACAATTGAATAGTTTAAGAGTGAAGTATTTCAAACATAATGTAAAGGATTTTGGAAAAGCAAACAGAGAATTGAGTAATGCGATGAACATAAAACTTTCAACATGCCCTTTGATGCTGTTTACTATTGAGTTATATTTTATTGAATCTGCTGCATACTTCATTGAATGAAAAGAGTATTCATTTCCTAAATTTTCCATTAATTTTGGAATTCAGGATTTGTACTTTTGAAGTTTATTGCATTTGAGATGGGTGTATAATTAAAAAATAATTATTTTTATACCTTATTGCTTTTTTCAAATCTAGCATAAGCAAAAGGAAGCATAACACTAAGTGAAATCAACAATGTACATGATAGTCTACATAGCAAAATATTAGAATGTTTTAAATGAAATAAAAATAAAAACTTGGAATTTTACTGTAAACAATTTTAAGACAACTATCAACAATAGCTTAGATTGTTCCTATTTCAGCAGCACTGCCAGAAGCTATTTTCCTTACACCAGTAAAGGACAGGTTGATTAAGAAAACGCAAACCAGTTTGATAAATTAGATTTAAGAATACTACTTCAGTAATAGGATAAACATATTTCTGAGATAATAGTATTCTTATTTGAGGTCTCTGAAATAGGAAAGATTTGTTCCATGGAAATTGTCAAAAAATATTTATTGCCAACAAGTTAATCTCTGAAGAGAAAGCATTATCTCCGTTGATCAATTCTGTCATTCACATCTTGTCAATTTACTGTGAAAATAGGAATAGTATGAATATAAGCCCTTAATTCAATATATATCATGGAATTTTAGAGACTACATGTAGTTTGAAAAACAAGGAACTTAATAAAAAATCTCATATATGTATAAATTTGCTTATAAGGCAGTTTACAAGATCAGGAAGAAGAGAATTGCGGGTGTCTGTCAAAGAAGCAACTTTAAAAGGAAAAAAAAAATCAGAATTCAGACTAAGCATGCTTAAAAAAAGACTGTAATTACTGAAAGACCATTAATTATCTGATACTTTCTGTTCACATTCTAATATATTTAAAATGCAGCAATTTGAACCAATATATATTGATTTTTACCTATTCATTAATGAATCTTAAGAGTCATAAGATAATGGATCTTAAAATAATTCATAAGATAAGGCATTATTATTGCTATGTATATTCTTATGTTGATGATATTCATAAATATATAAATTTCTGGGATTTTTCTGATTATTTACCAAAAAATCCATGTACTGAATAATATTAATATAAATCAATGCCTCTGTTTTTAGTTTATGCATTGCTAAAGGAAACACAATACATTAGATTGAGTTAAGCAGCTAGAATTTATTGACTGACAGTTTTGAGGCAAGGGAAAGTCCAACCTGAGGCATAAACAACGCAAAGCTTTCTTTTGGAAGACTGGTATTCTAAGGGTGATTGCCAATGATCCTTCTCCCTCTTACACAGCAATGCACATAGTGGTCTCTCCCTTCTATTCTGGGTTCTGTTGACTTTCATCTTCATGCATCCCAAATCTTTCTCTCTGTCTTGCTGCATTTCACTGTGCTTATAACAGAATTCAATAATAGCATTAAGTATACTAATAGTAATAGTATTAAGATCCATTCTGATTAAGTTAGGCCACAACTTAGCTGAAGTAACCTTATCAAAATGTCCTACTTACAATGAATTCGCACCCATAGGAATAGAATAAGTGTGTGACTGTTTCTGGGAAATCTAACTCCAAATCACTACATTTCACCTTCTGACCCCAAAAAGACATGTTCTTAATACATTCAAAATACATTCAATCCATCACAATATCCAAAAAGCCTTAAGTCATATCAGTAACAATGCTAAATGCAGAGTCTCAACAAAATCAATCATGCATGTAATCTGTCCAGAGAAAGAATTACCCTCTGTCTGTGAAACTGTGTAATTTAGAAAACAATTTGCTTACAATATACAATTGATAGACCAGCATAGGATAAACATTCCCATTCCAATAGGGAAAAATTAGAAGGAAAACAGGGATCACAGGTCCCAAATAATTCCAAAACCCAGTAGGGAAACTTCATTAGATTTCAAGTTTTGAGTCATTTATGGATCAATGTTTTGACTTCTGGGCCCGATAGAGCAGCAACCCCATCCCTTCCAAAATTTGTGTCAAAGCTATGCTTTCCCTGAATAACAGGGTGAAGATTTCATCCTTTCCTAGCATCTGGGTGGCAGTCAGGTCTGGGACACAGACCCTCCATTCTCTGAACATAGGAGTGATGGAGAGGCTCTCCTCAGTCCCCAGGGCACAGGTCCCACCATCACCAAGCATTGGAGTGGCAGAACTCTTCCTGAATAATGGTAACAAGAACCTCTTCCTTCAATCACAAAGGCAGATGGCCTACCCCTTCAAGCACAGGGGCAAACCTGCCCTTTCCACACAAAACAGTGAGCCAAATTTCCTGTACTGAGGAGGTGTCTTTGGTCCAGGCCTCAGCTTCCACAGCTCTGCCCTTGAAGTTATTCCTTAATGCATCCCTTCTGTCCCTTTTAATCCAGGCTGGCAGTGGATCTGGTCATTCAAATTTCACAAAAATGTTTTCAGTTTTGAATGCAATTCACAAGTATCCAAACCATTAGTCAATAGACATTCTATGGATCTTTCCTGCGTAAGTTCATTTCCAACTCTGACTTCCACTGAGACGACTGACTGGCTCCATGTTCAGTTAGCCCCTCTGGACACTTTAAGCAAGGCAGACAACCCCAGGAATCAGCATCCAGTCAATGGGCTTTATATTAATATGTTAACAGATGTAACAGAGTTAATTACAGTAAGATGCTATTAATAGGGAAAAAGGTGAAAGGGGTAGGGGGTGGGGTATATAGGTATTCCCTATATTTTTTATGTAACTTTTATGTAATCTAAAACTTCTATATAAATAAAGTTTAAAAAAAATAATTGGGAAAAAATCTAATTTGCCAAGGAAGGTCTCTGCCACTTAAAAATTTTTCCAATTACCCAATGATCACTTCCTTTTATGGTTCTTCCAGCCTCTACTCATTACCCACTTCCAAAGTTATTTCCACATTTTTAGTTACTAGCAAGAGCAGCATTCTCTTTCCAGTATGAAAAACTGTTTAATTCCTCATTGCTAACAAATACCATGCAAGAAGCTGGCGTACACATTGGGAATTTGTTGGCTCATGGTTTTGAGACTTGGAGAGGTACAACTCAAGACATAAGAAAATGCTCTCTTTCCAAATACTGGCATTCTGGTGCTGGCTGCCAATGATCCTTGGTCCTTGGCTCTCTATCACATAGCAATGCACATGGCAGCTTCTCCTAGATCTTACTTTTCTTCTGGGTTCCATTGACTTGTAGCTACTTGCATTCCAAGGCTCTCTCTCTAGCAGTTTGAATTTAACTCTGCTGATAAAGATCTCCAGTTTTAGGACTAAGATCCGTCATGATGGAGTTGGGCCACACCTTAACTGAAGTAGCCTCATCAAAAGATCTTACTTACAGTGTGCTCACACTCAGAGGAAAGGATTAAGTTTAGGAACATATTTTTCTAGGGTTCATAGTTCCAAACCACCACAACCTCTTTCTTAAAAGAAAATATATACTTTTGTATAGAAAGTAAATATAATAAAATCTTTGATTAGTTATTTTACACAAGGAGCTAGAGAAAGCAACATTCTATATTATTTATTTCACATTAATTACCCCTAAAATTCTAGTTAACACTCTTTCTTAAAATCCTTGGAAGTCGTTGGTTAAATGCATAATGCATAAAATGCTTGAGTGTCGTCACAATGAATACTTATGGCATCCCCTGTCATTTCTTTCTCAATAGCATTTAATTTTACATAAATCTCCAAGATCACTTTTTGTAGCTAAGAGAATAATCTGATTGTGTTATATTGGATATTGGAAGAAAATGGCTATAGGTTGGGCTAAGAACAGTTTATTTCTCCAGTGCTATTGTATTATTGTATTACAGCTACTGGTCTAATAGTGAATATCATCTATATAAATATTTTATCCAAAGTGTGATTGAAAATGAGAGCTTTATAGAGGACCCATCTGTGGATGTTCTAACAGTGATTAAGTTCTTGTCTTTCTGCTCCAAACTGTCCCTTCCATACCCAGCTTTATGATGCTGGACCTGAATCTTCACAATCCTCTTTTCTCCTTTAAGAGTATCCTTATTACATTCTGCCAATGCGGGAGGGGTGGTTCTGTAGTGAAAAGTGCGTGGATGGAGAAGGGAGAAGAGCCTTCTTCTTCCTGTAGGCTTCCTAGGGCTTTATGTCTGATTGCAGTTACTTTGCTTGTAATCCCAGCTACACTTCTTCAATCTAGCAGAATCATTTTCTTTCTTTAGCAGCAAGGAAATCCCGTATTTTATTTTTTTTCCAACACTTGCAAAACTAGCTTCACAGTGACCCTTTTTAGAGATCAGGTCTCAGTCAGACCCATGCCTTCTCACTACTCAGAGACCCCAGCTCTTGCTGAGGAGTACCCCTTCTTCAGAGGCCTGAGTTCAAACTGCAGACCCTTCCTTAAATTTTTATGTTTCTATAATTTCAGCTTGTTCCCTTTCTTTCCTCAGTCATAGGGTTGCTAGCTTCTACTGGCAATTGAGTCCTTTTCCCTATGTTAGTGTCTGCTTTTTAATCTTATAGTCCAAAATCCCTAATTAGTTAAAAGTATATTATAATAAATTCTTTCCATTCAAATTATTGCTTCTTCTTTTCTCCAATCTGATTGATACAGACATATTTCTGGTCTCTTATATCGATAAATTCCCCTTCTTTCTCTTCAAATTTCTTGAAATCTCTGGTCATTTCTCAATTACCATCTTATAATTGTTGACAAATCTTTACTGTGCTTTTCATGATGACAAACGACTCTACCAATCCCTGATCAACTCCTATTTCTCCAAACATGTCCTTTTTTTTTAGATTTTTAAAAAATTTATTGAAATATATCACTCATACATAAACATAAACAATAAGTGTATTATAGTTGTGAACTTACGAAACAAACATATATAACATCAAACAAGCATATACAACATATCACCCTACCACGAAAAACTTGCATTATTTTTAAACCTTTTTAACTAATTATTAAAGAGCATTGTCAAAATATTACTACTAAACAAAGTAGTTTTCCCCTAACCAATCTGATAATGCCAATTGACAGAATGCTTGAGAATAATCTAGGAACTTGATAGCACAGTAAACCAAGAAGTGGGTGAGGATTGTGGTTGATGGTACAGATGCAAGAGTGTTCTTTGTTAGCTAGAATAAATGTATATCACTACTGCAGGGTGATGGGAATGTGGAGAAGCATGGGAAAAATACAGCTGGAGTGACCTATGGACTGTGGTTAGAAGTAATAATATAATATTCTTGTGTCTATGCAAAAGATGTACTGTGTTGATACTGAGGTAATATAGAAAAAGTGAGACAATGTACACTATGGACATGGTAGCAATCAGATGACATTATTTTATCAGTAGCAAATGACACACCACATTGTGGTGTGTTAATGGAGGGGTTTTGTTTGGGAATTCTGCACATGTGCATGATTGTTTTATAAGTTTACAACTTCTGTCATGAAAAAATATATTTAAAAAATAATAATAGGGTGGGTTGGGGGAAAAACTCACCAAACATGTTCTTGAAGGCATATAAAACTACGAGGAAACTTGCAATATTCATGTAGTATTATAATTTTCCTTTGCTCTTTCTATTTGTGTCAGCAATGTCACTACAATAATGCTGTCACCATTATGAGCCAAAACACTTAACAGTCAGAATAAATTACGATAAAAAAGCATACAGTAAAGTAAGGTGGATACAACTCAGAAGGGAATAGCACCTATGCAATCAACGTGTAAGCAATACTATTTCAGATGATGACAAAATAAAGAATAAGGTAATAATTTGGCAGACAGCAGAGACACATAAGTAAAAGTAGGGGCAGGGAGGAATTGGGGAGGGCGTTTGCCATTACGAATATCTAGTATGGCATTTAATCTTGATTTTTAACTGCAGTAAATGCAGAACTCTTTAACTAGGAAAATGACCAACAGCTTTTGCTTGAAACGTACATTTGAAATCTATATTGGGCCTTAAAGTAGAGATATTAATTTAGCATTTAAATATAGGTTTCTGGAGGCCAGAAAAGGGGTGAAGTGAAGATAGATGTAGATATGTATTTTTTCAAGTTGGTGATTAAATATAGTTTTATAAATTCACTAAAAATAATATATAGTGTGGTTCTAATATTGATTTCCAATGTTTGCTACAAATGAAGTGTTAGGTTAGTTCTGTTCTGAGCAGTCTAAACTTGTTTTACAATGACTACACCTGAATGCTTTCTTCCTAGTTATCCCATGTTATTTTCATCTAAATCAGCATGTCCTGGATTGTTGTTTCTTTGAGGCAGAGCCCCTTATTTACATGCATGCAAAAACAAAATGTCTGTTCAGTCTCTAGAAGTAAAACCGTTACTAATTCTATCATATCAAGGCCTTCTCTTCACTGTAAATATGTGGTTTAGGTTTTTATTGTTTGAGTTTTAGATTCTATTTTTTTGTAGGATCAGACTGACTATATAACTAAGGCTTTTTTGTTTCTCGATTTTTCCCATGCTGAATTACTGGACAAGATAATGTGCGTTCCCAGTGTGTGAAAAAATACTTCCATTCTGAAGCCTAGTTGAAAATAGATTTTTGCTATTGACCAGGAACACAAAAGTCATGATATTTTATATGGTTTATTATTTAAATTCTCTGGATTCAAAAGACCAGTATTTTGCTACAGATTCACACCACATGAAAAAACTGTGTGTATACTCTCCACAAGTCCAGGGCCAATGAAGGGTAGGCAATAGTTAGATATTTACATGATGATGGTACCTGTGTGGCAAGAATAACCATTAAGAGTGATTACAAGGTCTATTATGTCATTTTCTTTTGTTTTTATCGATATGGAATAACATCTCATATGACTTGTAATAGCCTTTGCACAAGGAATAACACTTTCCATTATTAATCTAACCAATATAAATTTTAAAAAGTCATGTCATGAATACGCTTAGGTATCTTTTACTTTCAACCTATTCAGGTCTTTATATTAAAGTGAAATTCTTGAAGGAAGCATAGAATCTCAGCACTTGCTTTATAATAAAAAAAATTGATTACAGCAGGAGAGGATACGGCTCAAGCAGTTGAGCACCTGTGAAATCCCAAGTTCATCCCTGGTCCCTCTAAAAAAACAAACAAGCAAACAACAAGCAAACCAATGAAAAAAGCAATTGAGGGGAGCTGAAATAGCTCAGTGGTTGAGCAATCAGCTTCCCATAGAAGAGATTCTGGGTTCAATTTCTGGCCCAGGGTACTTCAAAAAAAAAAAAAAAAAGAAAAGATAAAGAAAGAAAAAATGGACTAAAGTACCCTTATTATTGTTCTAATATTTTATTATTATTCTAGCAATAGAAGAAGAAACCTTATCATTGACATAAAATCAGTGGCCACCAGAGGTTCTGAGGGATGGGAGAGGGAAGAATAGGTGTAACAAAGGGACATTTTGGGGACCTTAGATTTGTCCTACATGACACTGCAGTGATGGATACCGGCCACTATATATTCTGTCACAATGTACAAAATTGTACAGGACAGCGTAAACTATAATGTAAACTGTAGTCCATGATTAGTAGCAGTTGAGGTAATATGTGTTCATCATTGTAACAAATGTACCACACTAATGAAGGATTTTGTTAATGTGGGAAAGTGTGGGTGGGGAGTGGGACATTGGAATTCCCTTATTTTTTCAATGTAACATTTGTGAAATCTATAGCTTCTTTAAAATTAAAAAAAAAATTAAAAAGAGTGATTGCTTAAACATCCAGATAATGTTCTCTAATTTAAAGTGGAAATTTTAAGAATTTTCATGAAAATGTATGAGAGTTAATGGGTTCTCTGCCATAAAAGCTGATTGTTTATTTATACCACCTTCTTGAACAAGGTAATAGGTTTCATTTATTCATTTATCTACTTGTGTATAAGAAGAGTTGAAATTCTGCTTAGTTTCAAATTAAATATCTTAGAGCTATTTAGGCAATACACACAATTTTCTAGTTATTGACTTGATTAAATTTGTATATAAAGTATTCCTTCCCACTTTTATTTTCAGGATTTAAATTTGGGGATAAACCATAAGAATCATTATTTTTCAAGTAATATTCCTTGAAAAGCAAGATAGTCTGTAATGTTGCATTTGAATAAATGGTTCACAGCTGTAAATATGCAAGTGGTCTTTGTATTTGCTCATAACAAAGAAGGAAAACCATATAGTATATAATGTGCTTAAATACATTTTTATTATATTTATTTAAAATAAATAAGTGTGAACACTTCATTAAAGTACTTCATACTTTGTTTTAAAATCACGTAATTATAAATCATGCAATTTTTAAGTAAGGCCATTTTCATTTCATGTGATAACAGATGTTACAATGGAACTGAGAATATTTAGGGAAACAACATTCATACATATGTGTGTTTGTGTGTAAGATAAAAAATAAAAATGCCTTCACAGATGTCAGTATAATGGCTTAGGAATTAATATTTGTAAATACTTTGATAGAATACACACAAAACTCTTTGTGTCTTTGTGAATTCATTTTGCTTTTATTTCTAAGTTTTTTGACACCATCTTGATTTCTTTTATTTCTTTCAGATTTGAAATAGTTGGACATTGAAATACTTTATTAAAAACAGTATGAGACTTTCAAATACCCAGACTGTCCTTATGATAAGAAAGATAACTTTTCTTTCCTCTTTATTATACTTTGCTATTTTATATCATTTATCTACACTGTCCAGTGCTCTGACAATTCTGACATTCTTCTATGTTCATTTTGCTTTTGACTAAGGTGGATTATTGGAGAAAAGTGTAAGATAACATTTTTCTAACTTCACTTCATAAAAAAAGTAGGGAAAATTATCACTAGGTAGAAATGATTTTCAGAAAATATTTTAAATTATTCTGGGAGATAAATCTGTGTTACGGGCACAGATAGAGTAAACACTTATTTCATACAAAACCTGTTTATTAATGCATGAATTATCTGCACTGTATATTGTTGACAGACATTGAGAGTTCTTCTCTAGTAGTCAAATACCCAATTCCCTATATTCTTTAAGATTTAACAAAAGGAAACTGTGATAGCAGAGTTCCATGATGACCCCATTGAGGGACTAACAATCCTGGGACCCCATTAAAAGCAGAGTTTTCTTTGATTGGTGACAGAAGAGGGAGCCAGAGGTTTGATGCACAAGAAGCATTCAGCCTGCCATTGCTAGTGTAAAGATGAAGGGGACCATGTGGAAAGCACCTGGTAGTTGCTTCTGGGGGCTGAGGATGACCTGCAGCCAACAGCAAGCAAGGAAACCATACCTCCCCAACCACAAGGAACTGAATCCTGCCACAATCAGAAAGACTATGGAAGTGAATTCTGTCACAGAATCACCAGATAAAAGTCCAGCCAAGTTCACACCTTGATTCTGAACTTGTAAGACCCTAAGCAGAAACCCAGTCAAGCCTACCTGGACTTAGGATCTACAGAAATGTCATATATAATATACAGCCATGCTATTATATCTCTTCAATGATTATGACACTTAATTTCTGTTTCCTAGACCTAGGAAAAAAAAAACCTGCAAAAGTAACTGGTCATTATAAGATAATTATATCAAGGTATTCTGAAATAGATACTACAAATCTTTATTGAAATGTAAATATTCATTTATAATGTAGACTTGCTACACTTATAGAATATTATAAAGTATTAATACTGATTTATAATGTTTAGTACTACATGCCATATGAGATAATATAAACCCATATGGTAAAACTATATATGTTTATGTATGTTTTATATATTTGTCTGTATTAAATGTCTTTAATCAACTTTACCAACTTTTCTGACTAAAAATCTCCTGTTGGGAATTTATGCTCCTAGACCTCACTAAATACTGCTAGCTTGACAGCCAGCTGCTATGCTGTCTTTTCTTCTGATATGATATACAATGACATTCATTAGCTTATACACTGAGATTGATGATATCGTTATTCAGAATTTTCTAGAAGCTCTTAGGATATAACACTTTAGGATATAAATCAGTCTGTTACCTCAGTACATGTTTTTATAACTATAAAAGTCATCATGCTTTCCAAGAGTCCATGTTCTTTTATGGCGGTTGACTTGACAAGCTGCAGGGTATTTTCTATGATGTTTTGGTTCCTGCTCTCAAGCACTGAGGTGGACTTGAATTTTCACTGTAATTTTTTTCTTTTCTGTCCCTTAATAGGTATAAGATCAACCCAATATTAATGTTCTTTTATATTATTCTGTGAGGGCTACTCAGCTGTGAACATTCTCCTTACTTTGTATGATTCTTAAAAACTTTTCTATTTATAGATATTTTGCTGTAATAGTTAATAACAGTTATAATTGTGTTATTCTTTCCCTCCAATAATCATTGCCTTGATTGATACTGAAACAAAAGGATTGAGAGTCCCTGTTTGATTGATTGTCCCCTGTTTCCTCCTAAAAACAAAATATGCCAATAATCTAAAATATTAGATTAGCACATGTACTGGTAAAAAATCTAGTTCTACACATTTGTTGAAAGATATATTCATCAATAAGTATGTTACCTTTTTAAAATTTAGTCTATATTTCTGCCACACAAGTCTCTCTTCTTGCATTCCTGATTTATATTAGTTAATGCTTCTATTTTCTTCTTTCTTTCTGTTTTTCTTTCATTCTTTGTCTTTAGCATTATTCTCTTAATTAGAAAGTATATATTTTTCTTCTTTTTTCTTTGGCAATGTCATAAAAATAATCCAAATCTTCTTTATATGTGGATTATCTCAATCATACAGATCATCCCACTTCTCAAATGAAATTTCTCTAATTTATCATACTCATTTTATACTTTGATTTAAAAATCTTTGCTTTATATGGCATCAATACAGAAGAAGGCCAGCTTTATTATTATTATTCAATATTCTGAGTTTTCTACAAATTAGCCTCTTCTATTTATATAATCCCATTTTCTTTAAAATTCTCAAACAAGAAAATTCTGTTCTAGTCAGGCCACTTCTTTTTAAACTACATCTAATATGACCAAAATTATTTCTTGCTTGCTGTCTTTTTTCATACTATTGTGAGGCTTCTCTTTGAATGTTCTCTGTATACATTATCTATTTGCCCACCCAGAAAACAAGCATTATGATTGAAATAATATTTCATCACTTTAGAAATTTCTCTGTGTTATTTTCTAAAACAAATCGTCTCACTTCTCAGTTCCAAAATCAACTTATTAAATATTCTATTTTAACATTTAAAATCCTATGTGTCCATGATGCATTATACAGTTATTCCATGTTACAGATTTTATCCCTTGTCCCTAATGTTCCCTTCCCTCCACCCCATCAATTGTGAGCTCAAGAAAATCACCTATGCTTTGTGTGTTTGTTTTTGTGTGTGCATGTTTCTGCATTTGCATATACATCTATTCCCAGAATAAAGTCAATAGGAAAAGTCCTTCATTCATTCTGAAGAAAATATTAAATGCCTAATAATTATATAATAATTACAAAAATATTTGTGCCTAATAAACTATGACTTTTTCATGATATACTTATTTTTCTGACTAAAATTTTTAAGTTGAGGCTTTTCCTAATTTTTAATTTGAAATTTACATTAAAATATGGCATGTACAATGTCTATCATACCATAGTGGAAGAAATTTTGTACAACTAGATGATAATGCAAATAACTACAAAGAAAATAAAACTATCCTCAATAAACTTTCAGTTTGGATATTAAAATTTATATGGTTTTTGGAGTGAGATTAAACATTGGTTTTGAAGAAAAATGATATCAATTATAGAAAGG
Organism: Dasypus novemcinctus; assembly: GCF_030445035.2. Classification (NCBI taxonomy): domain Eukaryota; kingdom Metazoa; phylum Chordata; class Mammalia; order Cingulata; family Dasypodidae; genus Dasypus; species Dasypus novemcinctus. The sequence goes on from NC_080673.1 coordinate 58,312,157, forward strand.
TTTTTTCACGTTTAGTGAAAAGATGCTTTGTAAACTTTTAAACATTGATATATATATGGAATCCTATTTAAAATCTGTAATGTAAAAGTATATTAGAAATGATAAAATAAAGTTGGCTCCTTGAAGGTTATTCACATAAATCTAAATATGTGAACATAATGAAAAAAATGAAAATGATTGCCTTTGGTATTGAATCAGAGGAATTGTTAAATGTTTTCTCTCATGTTCAAAACCTTATTTTAAAAACAAGGACAAAAATACTCATGAAGATTAAGGGTACTCAAGTAAGGTTTTCTGTCTCTTTTGTTTAATAATATTTTTGTTTAAAAAATACTATCTCAAGACATTGCAAAGTGACTTGAGGAAATGACAAAGGTTTTATTTTTTTCTGTTACTTCGTCATTGTTCCAACTCATTGCATAAATTCTTTGAGATGGTATCTTTTAAACAAAAAATATTATTATTTTTCTTGAGAATCTGATTAAATATTTTATTAATTTCCAGGCTGCTAGGACAAATATACATTGGGTTGGCTTAAGAAATGATAATTTATTGGCTTATAGTTCTGAGACTAGAAGTGCAAAATTTAGGTGTTAGCAAGATGATGCTAAGTCTCCCTGTTTTAGTTTGCCAAAGGGCTGTCGATGCAAAGTACCAGAAATAGGTTGGCTTTCTTAAAGGGGATTTATTTGGGATAGGAACTTACAGTTCCAAGGCTGTGAAATGTCCAAATCAAAGCACCATCAGAGGTGCTTTTTCATCACAGTCAGTTACTGTTGATGCCGATGTCTGACCACGTGGCTGATCTCTGCCAAGGTCTCCACTTTCCCTTCTAGAATCTGTCTCCCAGGGCTCAGCTGTGGTCAATCAGGCATAAGGGGTGCCACTATCTGGACCAAGAGTTCTTAAACTACTTTGTTCCATGGGCCTCTTTGCCAGTCAGGTGAAAACCACAGACCCCTTACTAAGTGCACACTATACTGTGTATTATTTAATGAATATATCACACCTGCACCAACATGTCCCCACAAGAATAATATTTCTTGAATTTCAATTCAAGCTCAAGGACCACTTGTTAAAAACCCTTGGTCTGAATTTCCTCCCTTAGTCTCAGCTGTTCTGATTTCTTCCTGAGTTCAGATGCAAGCTGTCAGATAAAAGGCTCATCTCTCCCTCGGTACGAGCTATTTGAGCATCTCTGGGACTTCCCTCCTTGCAGCTCAGCTATGGATGAAACTATAATCCTTTCTCTCACATTGCTGGATCAAATATGGCAGATTCCTTTTCCACTCCACTCAAATGACTGGATCAAATATAGCAGCACTCCTTTTTCCTCTGTGTGTCTCCATTTACATAACATTCAGCAAGAGGGGGGAGACTTAACCTGAGTCATGCCTCATTGATGAATCCAGTTGAAGGGGTCTCACACCCACAGGAGTGGATTAGTTCAAAACATAATCTTTTTGTTCTTGGGATTCATGAAAGAACTTCAAACTGTCACACTTCCCAAAGATTTTGGGTTTCTGTTTTCTTCCTGAAATCCCCGGGTCTTTGGTTTTTCTATCACATGTCAATGCACAAAACAACACCCTCTCTTTTGTCTTCCAGTTTCCATTGAGTGCTGCCTGTTTTTCCAGTTGGCTTCCCCTTTGTAAAACCTTCATATATGGGAATAAGACCCAGCCTCATTTTGTTGGACTGCACCTTAACTGAAAATAACAACTTCGAATGGTCCTTTTTACAATGGAATCACACCTGCAGGAATAGATTAAGAACTTTTTCTTTTTCTTTTTAATTCTGCAGTACTTAATTCAACATATTACAAATGTTTTTCTGGGATATTAAGGATCATCTGGTTGGGAATCTAATGATTTATTTTGTCTGGTGGGTACTTGAGGTGTACAAAACTTCATGAACAATAGCTAGTGGTTCCAAAATATGTAATATCTAAATTTATGGGCACTAAAATTTATTTGTGATTTCAAAAATATAAAAATTAAATTCATTAGGAAAACAAAAAGGAAAACCATGTGCAGTTAAATTGGTCACAACATGTAAATAGTATTAACTTAAGAAATATAAGATATCCAGTTTCACTAACTTTCAGAATAATGCTCATAAATGTTCATGAATTCATGTGCCATATTAATGGACTTGTTTGAACATGCTCAAATTATTCATTATTCAACTGCCAGTAATTATGCTGCAGATTTTTCATTCTATACTTCTGCACATTATGTAAACTAACCAATTTGTGGTCTTGTCATTGATGCAGAATTCAGCATTGAAATATGAGGAAAATAGTTACTATAATAAATGTAATTCCCCATTTCTTTTTTCAGAGACGGGAATAAGGCAAGATGTATTAGAAGATTTGCATGCAATCAGTGATAAATATGAATATATTTAAAAATTTTCTTATGAGTATAGAAAGTGTTTCCAATTTCTACTGTGCTTCTCCTATAGAATTTACGTGATTACTGAGAATGTCTAAAGGAAAGATTTTGAATAAAAAACATTAATTTAAATTGTAGGAATGACACAAATACATCAAACTATTATTTTGATATTTGTTACTTTGTATTTTCCATCTATACATACCAAAATTGTTTAAAAGTTTTCATATTTGGGGTAGTAGTATTTGCTTATATTATCAAAATAATCAGTCTGTTTTAGTTTGCTAAAAGCTGCTGTGAGCAAAATACCAAGAATGGGTTGGCTATTACAATGGGGATTTATTACATTAAAGTTTTACAGTGCTGAGGCTTTGAAGTGTCCAAATCAAGGCATTATCAACTGATGCTTTCTCCCTGAGCTGCACATGTGGGCAATCCGCCCATGGCAATATCCACTTGACTCTCCCCTCTCCCCTGGCCTCTTCGCTTTCAGTTTCTGGCAAATGTAGCTTCCTCTCAGCTTCTGTGTTCATTGATTTCAGCTTCTGGGTTCCTCTCTTTCTCTGAAGCTTTTTTTTCTATATCTATGGCTTTTTATTTCTCCATTTATGAAGGACTCCAGTAGGTGGATTAAAACCCACCCTGTATATCGAGAGGGGGCTTAGATCCCATATGGCTGATGAATGCAACTCTGCTTGGAGTTGTAGGTACTCTCAGCTCGGTGTGGTGGTCAACCATCTTCACCTCCCTCTTAGCTGACCTGGGTAAGTCCAGCAAACTGGAGAGTAGGAGTTGTAACTCTGCTGAGGCTCAGGGCCCAGCTCGCAAATGGCCAGAGATTCAAGGGTCCATAGGAAGGAGGAATAAATATGGATTATAGTGAACCTACTGGTATTCTACTACAGAACTATTGTGACTAGTAATGGAAGACACTGTAGCTTTGATGTGGAGAAAGTGGCCGCGGTAGTTGCTGAAGGCAGGGAGAGGGAAGAAAAGCTGTGATGTGGGGGCATTTTGGGGACTTGGAGTTGCCCTAAATGATATTGCAGGGCACCCTGCCATAAGCCACTGAATGTACTGGGGGAGAGTGTAAACTACAATGTAAACTATAATCCATGCAGTACAGCAGTTCTCTAAAATGTATTCACCAAATGCAGTGAATGTGACACACTGATGAAAGATGTTGTTGATGTTAGAGGAGTGGGGAGGGGGTATGGAATACATGGGAACCTCTTATATTTTTAATATAACATTTTTTTGTGATCTATGTATCCTCAAAAAATTACAATAAAAAAAAAACATCCTGGTTCATGCAATATAATCAATGGGCCTTTACTGAAGTAATTTAATCAAATGGTCTCACTTAAGGACATGATTTTCTGGTGTCCACAATTGCTTCAAACTGCCACACAGTCTTTGGAAAACTAAATTTGAAATATTCTAGTTATCATAGAATTAAGGAAGAAAAGACCATCCTAATGACCTCTGTTCAGAAGAATGCTACTCAACAGAATAGTGTAATTTTACAACATTTAAATTACAGCTATATGTTGAGAGTTTTTTTCTGCATGTCTTCAAAATGTGGGCTCTTCCATCATATTGCTAAGCTATTTATTTGATTTGTCCCTTAATATTTTCCATTTTTTTTCAGCCTCCTGCTCTCTGTATGTCTCAAAACATCTTTTTGCTGTCTTGTGACCTACTTCACTGAACTAGCATCCAAGTAAAATCACAGGCAAATCACAAGAAAATCCTTCTCTTTGTCAGGTCCCTGTGTTTTAAAACAACAGATTGAATGATAACAAACCATAAACTCTTATTACTGAAATAATTGCTTGTAAATTATGTATCTTATTTGCAGTTTTAGCATTTAGAGGGGAGTATTTCTTATGTTATTCTGTTATCTCACATTTCAAATACTTTAGAGAATATAAGCTACTTAAAAATAATTTTGTTTTAAATAATGATTATCAGGTAAATGTGATTAAGAGTGATTTATATTTGTATACATTCTGCCTTAACAATTACACTAAAAGTTTCCTGAGGTCAAAAAGTTTTTGTTCCCATGAGCCGCAGTATTCCTAACACTTTCTAAACAAAGAATAATTCCTGAATTAAATAATTAATTAAATTGATATTACTTTGTGAGTCTGATGTTTACATGAGAATTTGACATAAATCCTTGCTATGTTAAACTCAGATTTTAGATAGCAAGCGTTTTCCATTTGTATATCTTCTTATAAATCCACACATAATTGAGCATAAACTTTTTTGTGGATTTCCAGTCATTATTCGTGATTTAAATATAAATATCTTACAATATTGTGTCTGACATATTTTTCTTTTGCAATTTTCAAAGCCATGAGTAAAAGAAATGTGAGTATGGTAGAAATAATTAGCCATGAAAATTTGAAGTCTTTATTGGTGACATTATAAATCTTCTCTGGATGTTATATTTTTTTGCTTACCATTTTTCGCTTGGTGATAGAAAAAGCAGAATTTGAGTTTCTTCCACATAATTTATTTCAAAATGATGGTTCAAGGAACTAATGTAGAAATTCTGCCTGCTATTAACTATAACTATTACTATGTAAATTCTGAGATTTGGGAAATTAGTGAAGAATCGTTGTGCAGTCTCACTGTATCTGCAGTAAATCGGGATATAGCCTTTCTCTTCCCATTGATTTTCTAACTTAGTATTGGGTCATGAAACCCAGTCTCCATACTGTGAGGGAGACCAAACTGTCTTGTGGAGAGACCCCACTTGATGAAGGACAGAGACAACTGGCCAATTGCCGAGTCTCAGCTCTGAGCTGACAGCCAGCAGCAACTTGCTAGACATGTGAATGACTCATCTTGGAAGTGTATCTGAAAGTCCCAACTCAGCTATTTTTCCAGATGCTTCATGAGGCAGAGATGAGATGGTCTGCAAGACACTGCCCAAACTGAAGATTTTTGAACAAAATATGTGATTGTTTTCACTATGTTTTAGAGATTCACAAAAATAGATAGCCAGAAAACTTTTATACTCTCACCCCAGAGTCTGCTACTACAACTGTTGGACTGTGAGAATTCATTGGTCACCAAGGATTAGTATTAATTCAGAGCCCGTATCTTTTAATCCCATTAAGTGCACGTTTTCTCTGTTCTCCAATGCAGTCACCTGATAAGTAGCTACACATACTTTGGGGAAGGCTTGAGAAAAAGGTCGAAGTATATATCTGTGGTTATATTGCAGGAGAGACTCAGCTTCCCTATTTTACTGAAGATCTTTGGTGATATAAACAGACTAGGACTTGAAACAGATTAAAAAACTGTAAATCAATTCTATGTCAATTTACATTCAGTATCTGTTCAACAGGTTTAGAATTTATCCAGCAATATAGGTCAAGAGATTTCTTAATAGGCTACCTACCTGCCTATTCCTGAGCTTCTGATGATTAATTAGACTATGCATCAAAATACTCCATTTACCTCTTCCCCCTTATTGCTGAGAGTTAAGCACCATCACAGACCTATGGTATGCCTGAATCCCATAAATCTAACTGAGGTAGGAGAAACTATTTCCATGTCAACATTTCCTGTTATCTTCTCCTGCCTAAGAATACTAGAATTCCCCCAAACTGTGTATCTTTAATACCCTAATGAAGGAAATATCCTTCTCAGCTTCTCAGGGTTATGGTCAGGATGGCCTAGAAGTTCAGACATTCTACATTCCTATAGTTATGGATTTTTGGACTCCTGCTTTTATATTATTTCAAAGAATTCCTGGCATTTCAACCACATAGATGATAGGCAACCATTGACTCCAGAGTTTATAGCCAAACTGAAAGAATAGTAATGACACTACAAAACATTTAAGCCAATTCACTAATATTAATCTTGGATGAATAAATCCATATTGCATTAGTTTTCTCTGCTGAATAACAAATTACCACAAATCCAATGGCTTAAAAACCAAACTTTTTTAAATCCAAAGTTTTCCATGGATAAGGAATTCAGGCATAGTTTCAATTCGTCCTCTAAGACAGGGATCAAAGTATCTGGGTTGCATTCTCATCTAGAGACTACTTCCAAGCTCACTCAAGTTGTTAGCAGAATTAATTTCCTTTCAACTTTTACAGACTATGACTGAAGACAGTTCTCTCAAAGGTCTGAATGGCAGCCCACAGTCTCTCATTACCTGGCCCTCTTCACTGTCTCCAAACTTAGTTAATAACTTGTCAATTTGCTTCTTCAAGGCCAGCAAGGACAATTTCTTGTGTTCTAGAAGGCTAACATGGAATTTTGCATAATACAGCCTAAATCAAGGAGTGACATTCCATCATCCTTGAATATTTTCACTTAATCTTTCCATATTTCCATCACCTTTGCCATATTCTATTGGTGAAAACAAGAAATAGCCTGCTCCCTCATCCTTCATTCAAAGGAAGGAGATTTTACAAGGTCATGACTCATTACAGGTCACCCTAAGATGTGTCTGCCTAAATATTAATCAATAAAAAGCTTTCTTAAAATTAGAGTATAAGCCCCAAGAAAGAAAGGATCGAATTTTCTGAATTAGTAAATGAATTCAGTAAAATACTAACCCCCTTATATAATGTATTATGTAAGTAAATATATATATGTTTTCTATACATTGGAACATTAAATATTGTAATTGTATTCCACATTTTAGGAAAATCAAAGTGTCTAATTTTCTGTGAGAAGTATCTTAAAAAATTTGATTCTAATTTGTTATCATTATATATTTATAATAATACATATAAAAACACAAAGAACAACCTGATTAATCAACACTTACTGGTTTCTATGAGATTTTCTTTGGTATGTACTAAAACAGTATATATTCCTCTGGTTCCTGACATATATGTTATTTCAATCCTAAAACAACACATATTTTAGCAGGTGTTTAAAATACTTATCTTCCATTTAGGATGCAGGCAGTGATGGATGTAAGTTGGTTCCCTGGGGGCCTTGTTAGAGAAAATCACTCATATGTTCACTGAGCATTTGAACAAATGGACCTGCTGTTCTACCTAATGCTAGGGTAATTCCTTGATATATGGTCACTCTGTGTGACAATTGATATTGTCACTTTGTTCATACACATAATATTTCTAAACACAGGCCATAAAAGATGCATATTAATGTTCCTTAAAGGGCTTATAATAAGCATAACAAATAAAAGAAAAATTCCTGTCTAAGAACTCATTCCATTAAAAAAAATACATGCCTAAGGAAATTAAGACCATAATCCCACATATATGTATTTATTATTATTATTATCATCATTATTATTATTATATAATTAGGGCATTGTGGAAAACCATAGTTTAGCATCCTTCCTGGATGCATTCTATTTTTCATCCCACAGGTATTTCATTAGAAAGCTTTGCTGCTGTAGGTAGTACTGACTAATCACAGGAGAGAAAGAAATCCATTTATGGCAGTGTAAAGCTGCCAACGATAAACTTAATCTAGCTCTCATGACCTAAATGAAACATTTTGATGATTTCCATAAGCAAAATGATACTAAAGATTCCAGAAGACACATTTGTGGTGTAAATCTAGGCGTTGCTTAGATTTTTAATACAAAACCTGAAAATAGATATCAACATAAATTTATAATGATAAATCATATAAATCAGCTGCATGAATGATATTTAAGTGGACTCAAGTCATAGTTAATCTGATTACAAAAGGGAATGCTTTTTAAAAATGTATGTCAAAAACTATTCAAATAAGGAATCATTCAAATAAGGAATCCTAAAATAATCTATTTTCATCTTCACTAGTAAAACAGAAAGCAACTGAATAAACTAGAAATTTAAATAGTCCCCAAAACAACTGTATTTGGCAATGGCACTTGATTTATTTTCTTGACTTAAATAAGTTTATCTTGCATCTTAGGAATTGACTACATTACCATAGATTGAAGTCGGAGTCTAATGAAGAATTTTTCGCTTTGTTTACCGATTAGCTGTTATACTCTTCAACAATGACAACATTATAGGTACCGTTACATACTTAGACAATTCAATGGGTTCAATATATTTTTAAAAACTTCTCTACTAATGATGGGAAATTGAATGCGCTTACCTTATAGATTTCAATACCTTATAAAAAATAAGTGTTTATAAAGTAGAATTAATATATAAAATATAAAATGATCATGAAGCAAATATATTTAACATGGCTAACCTCATTATTTAAAATATTAAATGTACTTTTTAAAAACTGATTTTTCTAGATTTCCAATTTAGTAAAATAAGCAAGTACAGTTATTGACTAGCACAATTAAATAAGTCCTATTTGAATATTTCTCATATATAACATAAAGATAATTTACATAATTTAAAAATAGTATGAATACAATGTTATTTGCCTGTTTTTCTGCTTGTATAATTGTCACTACTGTATTATTTCTAATACTAACTTTCATTATAATTCTTGCCTTGATTCACTGAGGTTAGAAGCATGCTTCTCATGACTTATTCATATTCCCTCTTTCCTCCTTATTCAATATATATACACATGTATTCAGAATAAAGTATTTTTCTTGTGACAGGTTAACAAATTTCCCAAGAGAAATAGACCTGCAGACATATTTATCATCCATTTTCAATAGAAAATGTATAGTCCCTTAGGTATACAATGGAGAGGTGAAGTTTAAATTAAGAAAAATTAAATTGTTTTATGTATAAATTTAATAGAAATTTTGAAATAAACAACTAGGAGCTCTCAGGGGACAGGTTTCTGGAGAGAGATAAGTAGACCAAGAAATATGGTGGGGCTTGAAGTCAGTGAAAGTTAAATGATAGAAGGTGTAGCAGTGTGATACTGCAGAAGAATTCAAAAAGAAAATACTGGGATTATGTTTGTAGAATGTTTTTTTCCTCAGGACATATTAGAGTGTATTGGATTCAGTGTATTGGATTACTTTTACTTGATTAGATAATGATTAAGGTTTTGACTGGGCCACATCATTAGAAGGTTACATCCCTGTCCTCTTGGTGATGGTGGGAGGGGATGGTGGATCACAGAGAAACCACACTGCAGAGAAGGGAGGTTGGTGTTTTGAGCTGGAGACCCTGGAAGCAAACACACAGAGGAGCTTGGTCATGAGGAAAGAGAGAAGCCCCTGTGAAGAGAAATAAGCTGTTCACCTGATAGTTTGCAGCTGCAGAGACAAGATAATGAGCAACTGAGCCCAGAGAAGAGCAAGCCCCAGGAAGAGAGGAACCCAGGAAGCCTGAACCCATGCAGACATCAGCAGCCATCTTTCTCTAACACCTGGCAGTAGACTGGTAAGGGAAGTAACTTATGGTGTATGGCCTGTTAACTGTAAGCTTCTATGCCAAACAAATACCCTTTATAAAAGCCAACAGATTTCTGGTATTTTGCTTAGCACTCCTTTGGCTGACTAATACAGAGGGCCAAGTCAAAGATGTTTTCAAGGTTGGCAAAAAGTTGTGTTTGAGATTTTGTCATCCTTTTATGGATAATGGAATCAAAGATGCTGTTCACTTCAGTCAAATATATAGTAAGGAAAATGATTGTCAGGTAAATTATTAATTAAAACATTGAAGCTACTAAATTGAATTGTTTTTAACTGAGGAAATAATCCAAGATATGTAAATTACAGTGTCAAACTTATCCTAGTTACCTTCTTTTCAAATGAATTAGATAACATTAACAGCATGGTATATATACTTTAATATATTATCTATTTTCATGCAAATATGTACAAAATATTTGAAAGTATATAGTTTTTGGATTGCTAGTTTTATTTTATGAAAAAGAACTATGTTTCAAATACACAATCATGTATATGAAAATCTTAGGACCGGATGTGTTTCAGGATTTTTTTTTTTTTTTTTTTTTTCAGATTTCAGAAGAGTCATATGGTACGATTACCTCAGTAGGGTTTGGACAGTTCTTAATTAAACACATCAATATATCTTCAGTAAAATACATAAAAATCTGCTCTGAGTGAAGTAAATGAATATTATTAAGAAACTTCTATCAGTTGAGGTTAGGTTTTGTTACCAAATGAGTTTACAATAAATTAAATTATTGTGGAAAATCTCAGTTTTCAGAACTTTGTCTTGAAGGAATCTTACACAAGCATGTTTTTGCTACTTAAACATCATTTGTTTATTTAGAAGAATTTTCAGCAGATTAGCTACAACTACACTGAAAAACAAATGTAGTACTTAAATTAATTTTTTCAAAGTGAATTACAGGCAGCAAAACATTTCAACTCATGACCAAATGAGGTTTTAAACTATGGCAAGTTTCTCAATTCAAATAGAGTAAATGTCAAAAATGGCAATGAAATAGTTATCTTTTAAAGATTTCTTTGTCACAAATCCCAGCAGAACAAAGCCAAACTTATACAAACATATGGGTGGTTTAGAGTTCTTTTTCTGATTACATTTTGCTATTGTCCTCTAGTATTTTCACTTGGGTATTAAATAAAGGAGATTCAGCTGACTATAATAAACAAAGTCATGCGATTCTTAAAAACAAAATTTTAAACCTTTATAATGACAGAATAATGACTCAATAGGCACCTTTTCCATAGAATAACCTGATGCAGTGCCTTGGAATTTAAGTAGGATATACGAAAACCTATTGTGCTAATACAGTATATCACCCTATTTAATGAAGTGAAGGTGATTGCAAAATTTAATAGCAGCAACAATTGATAATGCATAGTGCTTTTAATAATTCTTAATAAAGATATTAATTGAATAGTAACTATATAACAATGATATTTCATGGAATTTCAATAATTTCTATTGTGTAAAATGGCTTCCAATTTCCTAAATGAGCAAATAATTTTTAGATGTTCAACTCTAAAATTCAGCAAAATAAAACATCATTCTGTTGTTTGGTTGTGTTATTCTCCTATATAATGTAATTTTTCTGCTGAAATGTAAATATAAGCACCATAAAAGAAATCACCATTACTAAGTCTCAAGTAAATATGTTAATTTAAAATTTAACTTATTTAACATGAAATTTACGTTCATATAACTGGAATAAATTTTAATGTTTTGAACTATTTGGAAACCTTGCTGTTCATCTTTGTTGAATCAATGGCCTTACTCTCTCAAATGGAGGTGTAAATTACTGATAACTGTGAGGTCCCTTAACACAATCACATCATAAAGTTGATTTTCCTGATTCTCTAGCGATCAAAAGGACTTGACATTTTCAAATGTTTCTGAATCTATCAAAGGCAAAGTTTGAAACCTTCAGCAGTTTAATACAAATCAAAATGTAGGAAAGAGGGTGAAGAAATGTATGGAAAACTGTCAGATTGAAAAGGAATTTAGAGCCTGACTTCTGAACTGTTGAGAAAATGGAGTACAGAAATGGGAGTTATCAATTTTATCATTCCCTGTGGTTACTGCAGTGAAATAAGGCAAGAAAGTTTTAATGTAATTTAGAAAAATGAAGGGAAAAGAAAAATTGTGCCCTATTTCTCCTTTTTTGACTTTGTGATCACAATTTACAATGCTTGATAGACCAACTGGATCTAGATGAAGAAGAACATGGTGACTTGTTCAGTTACACACGACACCTCAATCCTCAGAAGGATCCATTCCATCAAAAGACAAAGGGATCTAGAATTTCTGAAGTGTTCTCAAGTCATGGAACACAGAATATGGCTGAGATTTATAAGGAAACACTTATTACAGTAATAAAAGGCAAAACGTCAAAAACAAAGTTTTATGATATTTTAAATTTTAACACACCAATTTATTTTGTACTTTATTTGAATTTTTCTAAATCAGTAAGTATTCTATTTCTAATCTTTAATCCTATCATTTCTATTCCATTTTCCTAATAATTGAATTAGGCAATATATTAGGCTTCATTTTTGAAGAAATTTTGGATCACAGAGAGGTTCAACTATGGCATGGGGGGAACACTGGTGTAGGTGACATTGATGGGGGACACATGGTTGGGAGGGAATGTATATAGGGTATATAAAAATGTTCAGATATTCACTGAGTATTGTCATAGTAGGTAGTTACAAACAACAACTGAAGGAGTGCTGAGTTCCTAGCCACGGGAGCTCTGTCCATTACCCAACTGAGCAGCAACAATCTCCCAAGTACAAGGGCAAAGACCAGTGAAGAAGGATGGTCCAATGATGAGTCCTTGATACCGATAACTATGCTTATGAACCTGTGTGCCTGAAATTTGAACTAGACCTAGAGCTGCAGTGTGCCTAAGAGTTACTTCCTGAGATCCTCCATGTTGCTCAAATGTGGCCTCTCTCTAAGCCAAACTCAGCATGTAAATGCATTACCTTCCCCCCAGTGTGGGACATGACTCCCGGGGATGAGCATCACTGGTGCTGTGGGATTACTACCAAGCACCAGGTGGTGATGCAACTAGAAAAACACCTTGAATAAAAGGGGAAAATGGTAAAGACAAATGAGTTTATATGACTAAGAGACTTCAAAATAAGTTGGGAGGTCATCAGTGGGGTTGTGCTTATTCATGTCTCAGCAGGATCCCAGTGACAGCCAAAGTAGATACAACCCTAGGTACTGGTGCTCCTGCAGTCAATGGAGACAGTCAGGTTCTATGGTCTTGGCAGGTGGATCTGGAGTTCAGTGCCTTGTCAGTGGGCCTTGGAGTTCAGTGCCTTGGGATTTGTGCTCGTGAGTGTGATGAAGTTGGACTCATATGTGACCTTTCTACACATGCCTCTTCTGTCACTTTTACTGAACCTACGGTTTGTATACTCAGGAGACTTGAATCTCTGGACTGGCCATGTGCCAGCTGAGCTCTGCACCTCAGCAGAGTTGCAACACTTATTTCCTGGTTCGTTGGACTAACCCAGGTCAGGTAACAGGGAGGTGAAGATGGTCAACCATCACACCAGGGAACTGAGAGTGCCTACAACTGCAAGCATGAAAATCACATCCATCAGCCATGTGGGATCTAAGGCCCCTCTCGATTTAAAGGTGGAGTAGACATCAACATCCCAGCATCCACAGGATAGAGGAATAAAATATGGATTGAGTGGACTTATTGGTATTCTACTACAGAACTATTGTGACTCTAGCAATGGATGAACTTGTATCACTGATGTGGAAAGAGTGACCATGGTAGCTGCTGGGGCAGGGAGAGAGAAGAAGAGATGTGATATGGTGACATTTTTGGGACTTGGAGTTGTCCTAAATGATATTGCAGGGACAGATGCTGAACATTATATATCCTGCCATTACACACTGAATTGACTTGGGGAAAGTATAAACTACAATGTAAGCTGTAAACCATGCTGTGCAGCAGCGCTCCAAAATGTATTCACCAAATGTAATGAACGTGCCACAATGATGAAAGAGGTTTTTAATGTGGCAGGAGTGGGGTGGAGGGTGTGTGGGGTATATGGGAACCTCTTATTTTTTTAATGGAATATTTTTTGTGATCTATGAGTCTTGAAAAAAAAAAAGTGATAAAAACATGTAAAAAAGATAAAAAAGGAATCAATAAACCTGCCAGGGGTTTTCTGTGCTAAGTTTATGAGGTGTATATTCTAGACTTGGGATCAAATGAAGGTGACTAGAGAATCTTTTCTCTTCAAATGAGCACTGCCTTGGTTCATGTAAGATGTAAGAACTGATAGTGCTATGATAACACTAGACTCAGACTTTCAGTAACAGCTTGGTGAGAACAAAGATTGCTTCCCTGTTACCAAGAGAAGAGTTTGACTTTATTGGAAAATATGATGCAACATACATATGCATACATATTTACATATATACATACGAGCATTCATGTGAGCACAGATCACCCAATGTACTATTAAAATTTATATTTAACCATTAGTTCAGTTTTTATATTTTATTAGTTATAATTAATAATTTACTCATATAATTTCAGTAAATAGGAATTTTTAATTACAAAAATGTACTCCATATATAATTGTCCACATTTCGATGTAACATTGATTTCACAACTTGTGTCCGATTGCATGAAAAAAATATTTAGCCAGTTTAGATCTTTAATGGATATGGAATAATATTAGATAAGAAATACCTCTTGTAACAAGTCTAAATATTATTGCAAATATGCTTATCATTCAGGTATATAAAGTGTATACAGCTTCTTTCAACTTAAATAGTTTACGTATTTATGGGTATCTCCAAATAAGCCAAACTAGACAGATAGCTCCATGAACATATATAAATGTCATGGAATATAACAAATTATTTAATGATTTAATTTCTTTTTTTATATATTTATTCCACAAGCGTATATAAAGACATGGTCTACAACAGGTAAGAACAATTCCCTGTGAGGCTCTCACATTTCTAACATCTTGCCATGAGATGCACTGCCAGCTTTCTGTTCTAGACTATCTTTTCAATGATGTTTGCCCTACAAGCAAACTTGGACGATAGAGATAATATCTACCTATAAAACAGAGGACAGGTTTATTTGAGGTCCTATAAAAAATAAAGATAACATCTCTGTTCAGGAAAAAAAAATCAGTACAGTGTAATTGCATTCCATTATAAAAATTGTGATTTCCTAAGCTCAGAGGTCCTCAGCTGGGACATAAAATCACTGCATTAACAACATTCTTCTAGGTTTATTTGTATCATCTTCATAGAAGTTAGAGGAGAATGGGGAACCAGGACAAATACGAAACTCATGTAGACTGCACTGCCATGAATAATAAATTTCTTGTTGTTTCATCCAGGAGTCTCATGTTTTCTGCCTGCATTCATGAAATGTGGCAGGATAACTTGTTTGTGTGCAAGCAAGGTAAAATTTTAGACTCTACAGTTCTTGATAAGGTAGTGTATTGCACAATAGGAAATTAGAATTTTAGCCACAAATGCGTGATCACTGATAGCCAGAAGTTTACCATCCAATTAAAAAAATAGGCAATTACATATGTTATATGGCTCATACAAGAGACATACATCTTCATTTTTTGCCTGTGGAATGCCCCATGTCTGGTGGGCTGCTCTATTCATAAATTTGGTTCTAATGGGTACTTGTAAAAGAAAATTTAAAAATTTGGGAATACCAAAGATGAGATAACCAAGTCATCAATATTAAGACTCTCCTGGGCTATGATGTGGACCATTGACTATGGGGTGCAGTGATGCTCAGAGATGAACTTACCAGGTGCAATGGATGTGTCATGATGATGGGAGAGAGTGTTGCTGCGGGGGAAGTGGGGGGCGGGGGTGGTGGGGTTGAATGGGACCTCATATTTTTTTTTAATGTAATTTAAAAATAAATAAATAAATAAATAATTTTAAAAAAAAATATTAAGACTCTCAAACAAGAAGGGGGTTAAATATCATTAGCTATTAATTCATGACATATTTGAATGTGAAAAGGATTTATTTCATTTTAGGTGAGCCTTGTGCTAGATTTCCCTATAATAACTACTCTGGATTCTGGATACAGAGATATTGGAGGAAAATAATAAATGAACGAAATAATATGAAGTTGTTTAAATAATTAAAAAATAAACATATGACTAGGAAGTAATTTACAGAACTTCAAACAAGATTGGTTAAAATAAGACAATCAGGAATAACAAAAACCAATGGGAGAAGTGGATGTGGCTCAAATGATAAAGCCTCTACCTACCATATGGGGAGACCTGTGTTCAATCTCTGGGGCCTCTTGGTGAATAAGAAGAGAGAAAATGTGCCTGCATGGCAAGCCAGTGCCCATTTGATAAGTGAAATGCCCATGCAGCAAGCTGAGTGCCCATGTGGGTGCCTGCTTGGTGAGCCAAGTGCCCATGTGGTGAGCTGAGTGCCTGTGTGAGTGCGAGTGTGAGGAGCCAAGTGCCTACATAAGTGCCTGCATGATGAGCCAGTGCCTATGACGGGGAGGGGAAGAAAAAATAAAGAAAGAAAAAATGATCTTGAAAAAAAACACAAAAAACAATGGGGGAGTGGAGTAGCTCAAGTGGTTGAGCACCTCTTTCCTATTTACAAGTCCTGGGTTCAATAACTGGCACCTCCTTAAAAACAAACAAGGAAGCAAATACTTATAAAACCTAACATTTTGAAGAAAATAAACAAGGAAGAAGACTCTCTTTACCAGATTTAAGACTTATTATAATCAAAACACATGCAATATTAACCATATTCATATTTCATATAGGATTCATTATCATATGTAGATCATATATAGTCCGATGGTACAGTTTTTAGCTTTTCTTCCAGTAGTATACATGTCTTTAGATTTTCCCTTTCAACCACTGTCATACCCATATAATAGCACTGCTAGTTAGAAACACTCTGATGTGTTTTCACCATTTCTATTCATTTCCAAAGATTTGCAAAAATAATTTTTTCAGGGTTGTCAATGAAACATTGGATGGCATATTAATTGTAGAAGCTTTCTAGTATCCATTTACATCACTTAAAATATTTCACATTTAATAAATAGATTGAGTAAATACTATTTATTATGTTTTATATATTTTTGCAAAAATAAAGGGTATATATTCATTTTAGAGCATATGTGAGAAAATATACAAGAGACTATGAAGGGAAAAGAACTAATCCCCTTTCTAGAAACAAATATATACTATATGATAAATTTCTGTTCATTATTTTTTCTGAATTTTTACATAATTTTTGATGATAAAGTAGATAATATAGATTAATATTATTTTACATAAATAAATACAAGCATTTCCTACCTCATTTAAAACAAGTTATTAGTATTATTTTATTAAGGAATTCCATAATTTGTTTAATAATTAATTATTGACATTTTTGTTTTAATTCTTATATATAATGCTGCAATTAATGCCTACATTAAACTAAACCTTTTTAAATGTTATTAAAATATTTCAAGTAAGATAACTATTGGGTTAAGGATGAAAAGCAGATATAAACTTCTGATATATATTATCAACTTGTTTTCAAAGAAATTTTAACAGTTTAAAATTCTCCAAACATTTTATTGTGGTGCTTAATTGTATTCTTTCTTAAATTGGATATTTTTTTATTTAAAATATTTTTCAAATATATGAAATATAAATGTATCTCCTTGTTTTAAATTTCACTTCTCTGATTATCAATGAACATGCAGTATTACAAATATGCACTGGCAATTTGTATATTCTTTTATACATTTTCAGATTTCTGTAGTGACTGAGATTTGTAGTCAACTATATATAAGTGCTACATAGGTACATACTAATTGTGTCACCTGAGGCAACTTACTTAACTATCATAAATTTCAGGTAGGTAATGGGTGGAGGGCAGATGAGGGACAGTGGTTTGTAATTTTGAAATTATATAACCTTTTTTTTCTAAAGATTGTTTCATACCATGAATATGTAACACATTCCTGTGTGGAAATTTTTCTGTTGTTCTAGTATGAGTACAGGGACCAAACATAGTCAACAGTACATTTTTATTAGAGAAGTTATAGGTTTACAAAGAAGTAATCCTGAAAGTACAGAGTACTCATATACCTCCCTCGTACCTTTCCCCTACTGTTAATCATTTACATTAGTGTGGTACTTTTGTTACAATTGAAGAAAGTGTTATTATAATAATTACATTAAGTATAGTTTGTGTTAGATTTACTGAATGTGTTGTACAGTCCTGTTTTTTCCTTAAATTTTTATTTTATTAATATATATAATCTAAAATTTCCCCTATTTAACCACATTCAAATATATAACTCAGTGGTGATAATTACACTCACAATATTTTCACCATTCTTTACCAAAACGTTTCCAACACCCTAAATAGAAACTCTGTGTCAATTAAGCATTGGTCAGAAATTAATAGAGCTTACCAGGGGCCAGAGTGGGGTAAGAAATGAACAATATTTAATTGTAAAGAGTTTCCAACAATTGTTCCAGGGACCTCCCTCTCTCAAGCGATAACAAAATGGAAAGCAAACCCTGGCTTGCTTGGGCAAACCACCCTTCCCTCCCAACACTGGCAGTCAACACAGGAGAGGAAGCATGTAAAAGGAATGATAATCATCAGTCCTTCTCTCTTGCTGCACCCATCACTCACTCCCATCAAACTGAGGGAGAGTCAGTATTTCCGGAGATTGACAATGGCCTGATTTCATAAACCCTAGCTGGGCTTCTTAAGCTCTTAAACCCAATAGACCTTACAGCAGCGAACGTGGAGAAAGTGAATGGGAGAGTCTGGAATTTGTCCCTGGAAGTTAGTGGCTTATGAAAAATGAGAATACTATCCGCATCTTTTTTCTGAAGGTCAGAGAGGCCTCTACATAGCAGACGGGATAAAGGGCCTTTCTATAGATGGCCAAGGAGATTTATTTTTTTTAATAAATACACATTTTTGTTTTATTTTAAATAGATTTTTCTTAAAAATTACATTATATATATATAATTTTGTTTTTTTATATGATTATTGAAACAGAGATTTTTTTAATTGCCTTTCATGATTAATTCATTTTTTAATCTTAAGGTACTTATAGTTTATTGTAATCTGCAGGTGTTGCAATTGATGATATCAAAAATATGCTGAATAGCCTTGTGTCCAGGTTGACCTGAAATGTTCTTTCAGAAATTCGAATATATGACAATTTTATTTTCCCTCTCAGTTGTTAGTGACTTTGATAGAGGCAAAGTATCACTACCTGAAGCAATTACTCATTCTTCACTTTAGAAATACATACACTATAATTCCTAAGAAATTTGTCTTCATTTCCAATAGCAAACATTTGTACTTTAGTAAGGGACAGGGCAATTACTTCTATGTTAATTATTATTTAAGGATTTATGAGAGTGAAATACATAATTTACACTGATCACACAAGATTCAAGTATTTTAACTCAATCAACAACTTGAGAAATATATATTGAAACTTCAAAGATATTTTTCTCTGGTAATTTTTTCCTGTTAAAAATAATAATTTGGATAGAAGAAATTTTTATATCACATAAGGAATAGTGGTTTTTGATAAACTGGAAGCTTATTATAGTCATATTAACAAAATAATAATATTTGGTAATTTCATTATTATAAAGATGTTGGTTAATATAAAAAAAGAGAAAGAAAATGACTATAATTCTATCCTGTTATCGGAGAAAAAGTTGAAAGAATATGGATAATCTTTACAAATATATTTTACTTGGAAAGGTCATTATGTAACTAGAGAAAGCTTCATTATATAAACTCATATTTAAAGGTAGCAAACAAAACCTGCAAAACATGTAGAGTTGATTGTGAGCTCTCAGGGAACTGGAACTGAATGGACAATGACTATTGTTTTAATATCTTTTTCCACAAAAAAATTTAGATGTCAGGCAATGTAACTAGAAATCTGGTATATTTCTTCCGCCTAATTAATTTTTCGATGTCATGTATATTGCTTATTAAGATTTTTAGAGCTTTCCATAACAGTATAATATGAAAATAATTATGCTTAATGTCATGTATCAGGAACTATGAAAAGATGGCTTGAATATACCCTTACCATGTTATTTGATAAAATAAGGAATGCTATGAAATCAAACTCAACATACTGCATGTTACAGTTTGATGCCTTAATATTCGGACAAATGTTAGAAGCAATGTTCTTGGAAATGAGTGAAGATGCTTACTCTACACAGATGACTCAGCTTACATCAGCATTTGGAATATCCAAGAAATTTGTTCTAAATTGTGTTTTTTAACATAAAATGCATGCTAAGGGTAATGCTCAAGGTCTATGGGATGCTGAATTAGACTGACCTATGTGTGATTTTAAAAAAACTCTATTAAATATGCACATGCACACACACACACATATAGGCACTTGAATCCGTTGGGGTTATTTTTGCCAAGATAGATTTACGCCATCTTTTAGTTTTACTATGAGGGATAAATTCAATTTACTGTGACCCCTAGAAATAGAGAATGTTTAAAAAACTAGCTAATTTTAATCCATAGTAAAAGTGGAGCTGCTACTAGAAACAAAGGAAATAATTTTAAAGAATTCAAAAATGTTTATGGCAAAACTGGACTGATTAATAGCATAAGCTCAAAATAATTACGTATGTAACCCTTATTGATTTATGTGAACTTATATTTTATTTATCACTGTAGATATTAGAAGCTCTCTCCTGTTTAATATATTTACCTTTGGTGTTTGAATTAAAAAAATGCAAATGCTTCTTGAATTTAACTCACTATATTACAGTTTGTCAAGTATATTTTTTTACAAATATATTTTTCTCTCAATCCAGGCTGCCTGTCTTTGAATCATAGCTCTTATCAATTGGACAACCTTGAATTATATTCTCAAATTGTCAGTGACTCAGTTCTTCAAGGTGTATACTATTATGAAGAACATAATAGTACACACCTCATAGGACTGAGTTAGTATGTGAAGTACTTAGAACTGTCCCTGACAGATAGTAAGTGTCATATAGATATTAGCTATAAATATTGGAACCAGAGAAGAAACTTCATGCCATTCCTTAAGTAGTATAACCTCTGGACTACTTTACCCATACTCTGATCCTCTAAATACTTTTATAGAATGGTTGAGGATTCATAAGACCACATTTATTTAATAAGCAACTGCTATCTGTCAGATTCAGATCAGAGCGATGGATACATTTATAAAATACTTTAATTCTTATAAACACTTGAATCATGATTTCCCTGCTTCTACTAAAGGTTAATTACATGGAATTTTATTTCAGATTAATGGTTCAATAAAATTTTGTAGGTGTTTTAATAGTATATTTTCACACATTTTAAAATGTCAAATATACAAATGATATTCAAACTTAATTGGAAAAAAGAATTAGCCAAGAGTAATAAAATATCAAATGCAGTAAAATGTACAACTTTTAAAGTGTATATACTGGCCAATAATAATGAAACTAAATTAATAAACCATGTTTTAAATTTTGTGCAATTCCACCTTGCTTCAAGTACATGTTTATTTTGTAGTTTCTAATTTGCACCCTTTTAAAAACTGTCATTTAGTTCATAGTAAGCATTAATAGGGCTCTCAATGCATTGGAGGATTTATGGTCAGAAGTCTGAGTGGCAATACTAAGTACTGAAAAAGAAAATGGAGTAGATATTTTATTAAAAGTGTATGAGCCTTATTGACATTTCAAACATTAACAGATTGAATTAATTTGAGGTAGAAATAGAACATTTTTAAATGCATTTAAATATATACACTCATGCACATTGTTGTGGGAAAGTCCTCACTACTCAAACTCACAGAACAAGGCAGTTCATTTTCAGTGAAACATCAATCTAATAATGTGGTCAGATACAACCCAAACCATGCATCATACTTCTTTCCTCAAAATGTGAAATTGTATGACAATGTAGTTTTTTGTTTGTTTGTTTTTTCTTCCCTATTATGTTTTGCTCTATTATGTTTGCATGCTGGTATGATTAAGAAAAACATAATTTCAGTATAATAGTTGGTGTATTTAAGGTAGTTTTTGAGAATGTTTCACTATAATTATTAGATTAAATCATTTTCTTTGGGTTATTTTTTTCTTGTTTGTTATTTAGGTGAATATATTCTGAAATCTGGAACCATTGGGGATATAATTATGCATTCTATTTTTATACTCATTTTGAAGACAAAACTAATTTATTAAAGAAATTTGTTCTTAACCAGGAAAACCTAAATATAATTGCATCAGAAATAACCCTGGTCTTCCTGCCCAGAATACATAACATTTCTTCAGGTTGGAATATTTCTGTGTACTTTGAAGAATAACACCCACTTCCAATATCCGTATATGGAGTGCGGCCTGATATCACCCCAGGCTCCAGGAATAGGCACATGACGACTTGACCGATCACAGCACCTCATGCCTGTAGTCCCAGCAATTGCTCATGACCGAACATGTCACAAAAGCCTTGCTAAAGAGAGAGTCATCTCCAGGGCTTTTCCTCAACCTATTTGGAGAGAGAAGGTGTTTTCTTCTGGCATTGCTAAACTGGAACTCTGGTGGTCACAAACTCAAGAGGTTTATTTCAAAAATCAAACCACCTCAGAAGAAGGGCTGAGATTGTAAAGAGAAAGAGAGAACATGTTCTTATCCTGGATCTGGATCCAGCAATATCAAGGGTTATAACTGTTTCAAGTGCCTACCTCTCTTCACAAACCCTGAAGTAGGTTTGTGGCCATAAGCTTGTAATCCTGGCAAAGGCACTTTCCACATCATTAGCTTTACAGAAATCTCTTTGACAGTGGTAGACACGTCAGAGGAATAAGACGCTCCAACATACTGGCTCAACTGTCAGTCTTTCCATTTTTTTTTTTTTTTAAGATTTATTTATTTACTTTATTCTCTCACCTTCCCCCTTCCCCCCCTCCCCTTGTCTGTTCTCTGTGTCTATTTTCTGCGTCTTCTCCTTTGTCCGCTTCTGTTGTTATCAGCTGCACTAGAATCTGTGTTTCTTTTTGTTGCATCATCTTGCTGTGTCAGCTTTCGTATGTGCAGCACCATTCCTGGGCAGGCTGCACTTTCTTTCGCGCTGGGCGGCTCTCCTTACGGGGCACACTCCTTGTGCATGGAGCTCCCCTACGTGGCGGACACCCCCTGTGTGGCAGGTCACTCCTTGCACGCATCAGCACTGTGCATGGCCAGCTCCACATGGGTCAAGGAGGCCCGGGGTTTGAACCACGGACCTCCCATGTGGTAGACGGATGCCCTGTCCACTGGGCCAAGTCCGCTGCCTGTCTTTCCATTTTCACCTGAACTTTTCTTCTACACGATTTTTTAACAATGATATTAAGAATTTGATGTAGAAATGTATATATATATATATAAATATATACATGTAAATATATATATTTCAGCTTTTCCCCTTGTCATAAGTTATCAGAAATACCTAGCCCAATATTATGTCACATGATATTAGTATAGAAAAATAATAATTAGAAGTCTATAATTTATTAAAAAATATTTTTCTAAAATGATTGTTTACCTCTTCCAATTTAAAATATATATTAATATTTAGAAATTGAATACTTTCCTAATGTTTACCCAATAAAATTATAATTATGAAAAAATTTGAAGGGTCTTGGTACAGAAATTCATAGATCATACTTTTAAAGCAGAATTAATTTTATGACATTTTATTTCATCACCTATTTTGTAACTTTGAAAATAATACTATAAAAATCCAAATTTTTTTACAACTTAGCATGACATTATTGGGTTTTATTAAACATTATATACTATTACAATATAATATCATTTAACTTAGAAATCATTTCTTATGATTTTCTGAGTCTATTCATCAATTAACATAAGATGAAGCTCTTTTTCCAAATGCAATATTATGGTAATCAATAAAAATAATTAATGCAATATCAGATTGATAGATGAAAAAGTGCAGTCATACCTTCATACTTGTCTGCTTTAAAACTCATTAAATTTGGTACTATAGACTTTGAGGCAAAAATGTTTTCATGGTACTCATTTGTTTGGTACACAATGCACAAGTTAGAACTTGTTAATGTCAGTTGCCTCATAACTCACTACCTTTTCCAGCTGAAACAAAAGGTCATGCATTAGTCATATGGTTGCTCTTGTCCTGTGCACATCCCAGTGTGGTCTTACCTTAGCTTCTGTGGTCATTTTGTTTATCTTTGCACTTAGAAAACGAGCATTGATAGTGCGGAGTAGAAAAGAAAATTACTTCACATCATTGAGCGAAAAGAGATATAATAGGTAAATATTAGGGTGGTGTTTGTATTACTGATCTTGCTAGGGAATATAGTATGACTGGAACAACGGTCTCTACCATCATCAAGAATAAAGAAAAAGTGATTAAAAAAAGGCTGATGTTGTGAAAGGAGTTAAAGCAGTAACAAAAGAGCATTTTCAAACACTCTAGGAAGTTGGAAAGCTTTATTAATTTAGGTAAATGAGAATGAGTGGGCAACCATGTATCCAAAGCCATGATAGGTGAAAAAGCAAAAGCATTGTGTGCTGACCTTTGAAAAACAAATCAGAACAAGTGATGAGAGTGTTGAAGTTTTAAGGTCAGCAATAGCTGGCTTGATCATTATAAAAAGAGAATGGGCATCCATGGTGTCCTGAGGCATGGTGAGGCAGCAAATGCTAATAAAAAGGCTATCGATGAATTCCTCAGTGAATTTCAAGACTAAGTAGATGCTGAGGGATTTATTTCCCACCAAGTTTTTAACTGTGATGAGACAGGAGTTTTTTGGAAAAAATTGCTGAGTAGAATCTATATCACAAAAAAAGAGAAAGCATTACCAGGCACAAACCAATGAAGGACAGTCGCAATCTATGGTTGTGTAGGAATGTGAGTGGGGACTTAAAACCCAAGCCTATACTAATCTAACATAATGAAAACCCATGAGTTATCAAGAAGCATAATGTCATAAAAAGCAACCTCCATGAGTTGTGGAGGGCAAACAGCAAAGCTTGGGTCATGAAGCAGTTTTTCACCAAGTGGATAAAAGAAGTGTTTGGTCACTCAGTGAAAAAAAAAAAAAAATTGCTAGAGAAAGACTTGCCTCTGAAAACTTTCTTACTTTTGGACAATGTGCATGCAAACCCTCCAGGACTGGAGGATGAGTTACTGGAGAAGTTTAGCTTCATCACTGTAAAGTTCCTGTTTCTCAACACTATGACTTGGAATGACTTTGAAAGGTTTGAGACTGCCTACAAGCTTGCAGGTACGGAGGGTACAGTTGTGCTGGGTATTGTATCTTGGATCAATCCATGGGTCTGGAGGTCAATGCTGCTGATGTTGAGTAGTTAGTGAACAAAGTAAAAATCTCAGCACTGAAGAGCTGCAGGAACTACAGAAGCAGCAGCAATAAAAGGCGACTGAAGAGATTTCTTCAGGTGGAGAAGAGATAACAGAGAATCTCCCTAGTTCCTTGAAAAAAGAAATGTGTGCAAATAGGCAGAAATTCAAAACTTTGTGGAGAACTACCATCCAGACAAAACTCTGTCAAGCAGAAATGTGAATTTATTGAACTTTTGAGGAATTCCGAAAAGAAGACAGAAGCAGTCCTCACTGGATAAGGTTTTAGTGAAGGTGACAAAGAGTGTGTCAGAGCCTGTGGTGCAAGTTGAAAATGGCAGAAAAGAGAAAGAATAGCTGAAGTATAAGTGCCCAATGTTCTACTGGAGGGGGACTCTCCTTCCAAGCAAAACTCATGTAACCTCTCCTCCTCACCACTTTTCTCCCACCATTCCAGTAGGCCATGCACTTTTCTCAGCACAGGTAAAGGTTTTGTTTTATTTAATCTAAGTATTTATTAATTTTTATGTTTATTTCTTATTAGAGTAACTCTGCACTTTATCTTTTTAAATATTGCCCTAAAATGTGCATTGTCTTTGGCTTGGGAACATATTAAATTTATTTACATTATTCCCTATGAGAAAAATCTGTTTGGTACTCATCAGTTTTGGTACTTCCCAGAACCAATTAATGATGTGTACTGAGGTACCACTGCATTAGGTATTACTGAAGACTGAATTTTTCTTATAGATATTGGCTACAAATCAAGTTATTAAAGAATCTTACCACACATATAATAGAAAAATATTGTGAGCATAAATGCATTTACTTAATGAAGTGTTTTGTTATCAGTTCCATTGCTCAAGAGACTGAATAATTAACAAAACAAAATCTTACATTTTATAAATCAGAGCTTAGCTTGAAGCAATATCTAGTAGTTTTTCAATTTTATTTTTATATTGGCATCAATTTTTCTCCAAAGTGTTCCCAGAAGGTATTTTCCTTTATCTTTTTCTTTTTTTTTTCTTTTTTCTTTTAGAGTAGTAAACTGTGCATATAAAATAAAAAACTTGTTAACTGAGTGATTGTGTTGCATCATCACACATCAAAGGCTTTTTATCAACAAGAGTCAGTATCTAACCAAAAAGAATGTAGGCAAATAAGTGAAATACATATATATGTATGAAGAAATTATTTAAATTGGTCCAGAAATTGATTTTATTAATGTAAATGTTAGAGGACAGAATCAGTGGAGGCTGATGTAATATCAAGTGAAAAATTTCTAATGAGGAATTCTGATATGCAAAATCTAACATCTTAGGCACAATATGAAACTTCTATTAATGATTTAACTCTTTTCTTTTCATTATACACATGCACACACACATACAAACACATACCACCAGACTAAGAATGATATTTTCAGGTACTTGAATGAATATCATGGAGCATGTGATCATCACAATATTATATTTGATATCTAATTTCCCTCCATGAGTATTCTACAGAATTCCTGCTAGAAATGCTAAAGGGAAATATCTGAGAAAAAAGGTCAGTGCAGTGGAATGTCTACTCATTTTAGTCTAACATCCCAGGTAGTGTGGAGATGTATGGATAACTTTTTTTTAATCTCCATTTGTTTATTTTTATGATTGGATATGATGGAAATGAAGATTTTCTAAATAGGGAAAATATTTATAAATTTATAGATCAAGTCTAGGAGTTTGCAGAATATGTGTGGAACATCCATTTCACAGAAGAGAATGAAATTTGTACATGCAAACTAAGATAATGATATCTTGAAGCAAAAAGCTATTTTCATAGCACATTACATAATAGACTAGGTGTGAAATTAGTTTTATGGTGAATACCCTGAAGGCTGTTAGCTTTTTATTATGTACAGACGTTTGTACACCAATACATTAGCCTTTCTTTTTACAGATAACAAAATTAATATGTTTAAATGAATGACTAACTCTTAAAGTGCACTCAAAATTTTCTATGAAATCAAATACTTATTTCATTTTATCTTAGAGCAATAATTTAAAATATTTCTTGCCCTGGGAGTTAAACCACTTCATTGCTTTGCATAATTTAAGGTAGAAACTGAAAACAGGAAAAACTACCTTTTATACATATGAAATATTTGGAGAAAAATTAATTATTATATTAAAATTATATAATTGTGCAAATTTTGTAACTTGAACGTAGTTAAATTTTCCAATAATCTAACAAGCTGGATAGAATTATTTGTGATCAACTGTGGAATGACATAAATTGAACCAGGAACATGTCTATGAATGAATTTAACCACAAACAACCTAGGACCACTTGTTTTTCTTCTTTCTTCAAGTTGAATTTCTTTGTTTTCTAGAATGGAATCACAGGTTAAAATATATATATACTTTTCTTACTTATGGATTTCAGGTGCCATGGATTTTTTTTTTAATATTCAGAGATGATCTCAGGAAATATGCAAAATTTAATATTTTTCTTTATAATTGCATACATGAAAAAGAAGTAATAAATTATGTTTAATATTATAAATGTAACAGTATCTCCCATTTGTGAATTTTATAAACATTTAGAAAGTAGCTATAAGAATTAAATATTTTCATTCTATAGTTACTCAGATTCTTACACTCAGAAATGTTGTTATATTACTGAAATTTATTTTTAAGTGATCCTTTCAGATAGAAAAAATCCATGCTGTGATTAGAAAAAAAGGCATATGTAGAGAAATTACTTAGCTGTGTGCCCTTGTAAATATATATGCTACTTAAAAATATGGTATTAAATTGTATCTTATTATTCCTGAGGATAATTCATGTAAATTGTTTTCATTAATAAGTCATATATATAGTCAGAAAAATACTTTCTCCAAATAGTTTTTCCAGTGTAATATTTAGTATCTTTCCAATTATCTTTTAGGGGAGATTTTTTAAAAAGCTTTCAGTTCTCAATGTGTATTCTTTCTCATTCCAAATAACCAGAGGGTTATTCCAGTCAACTTCTAGATATCTGTTTCTGTTCATTTAAAAACATCAATTATTATATCAGTTGTTAACAACCAAAAAGTACATATGGGAAGCATAACTATGATTTATGAAATTCTTAATTGTAACAATTAATGGGCAAAGCACTTTATGAAAATTGTAAAAAATATTGAATATTAGAAATAGGTACTATAATCACTTTCATTTTATATAGGAGACAACAGGGGGTTCCTGAGGTTAAGTTGCTTGCCAAAAAATTATATGAAATATAGGTGATAGAGCAAAGATATGAAACAAATGAAATCTGTCTTATAAGTACAAACTTAGTGTGAGGAATCATAATGAAAAAGAGAGTAAGTAGTAAATGAGTAAATAAGAAAGTAACTAAAGAGGGAAAAGGAAAATTCATTGCATTTCTTGGAAAGCAATTTTATTTATGTTTTAAATAGTTTAATTTTATATATTGTGCAATGGAAATATAAATAGAACAAATCAATTTGCAACTTAAAAATAAGTAAACATTTATTAGAGGGTCAACTAAGCATTGCATTTATTATCAGCATTTTCTTCCACAATGTGAGAAAAAAGTTACTAATAATCCCCAGCAGCAGAAAATTAATTATTGAAACTTGTCTGAAATGCATTTTTGCATATGTAGTATGTGTCAAAAGTAATTAGATGCCAAAAATATCAAATGCTATAATGTATAATACTATGATTAATTTATCCTTGTTTTAAAAATTTAAGGGATAATACTGGTATCAGTACAGAACATCATCTCTTTTTAATCTACTCATTACTTTCACAGGCATCTATCAACATTAAACTATAGAAGTAAGTGACCATGTATATTTATAAAGATCACACTATTTTCCCTCAGCCATTTTCCTAAATCTTCAATTGTATCAATTGATTTTATTTTCTTGTGAGCCACAGAAACCAGCTCTGGCTATTAGAAGCCAAAGGAGAGTCATTTGAAAGATATGTAGAGTGGCTAATGTCACATGTAATCTTGTCTAGGTTATGGAGTCCAGTTGTTTGGTTAAGCACTGGCCTGTTTTTCACTGTGAGGATATTTGTAACTGAAGTTTGCATCTATTATCAGTTGATTGTATCTATAATCAGCAAAGTGGAGTGTCTTCAACAATGTGGGATTCTCCTTATCCAAAAGGTTAGAAGTCTTGAAAGTCAGATGAAAGAAGAGGTTCTGCCTCAAATTCCACGGTGGCTCTTGCCCAAGTTTCCACCCAGCTTCCCAAGGGGGAATTCTGACTAAGGACTTCAGTATAATCTTTATAGAAGTTCCAGCTTGTAGCCTGGCTTATAGGGTTAGATCTTTCCAGCCCCCAAAGCCATGTTAGCTAATTTCATATAATAAATCTCTTTACAACTCTATCTATACCTATATTTATGCCTATACCTATACCTATACTTATACCCATCTTTATCTATCTAATCTGTCATCAGCTATATTGCTCTGAAAAACCCTGACATGTACAGATGTTGATATTGAGAAGGAAGTGGAGTTTTGCTGTGCAAATAACTAAAAATGTGGAAGAGTCTTTGGAATTGGGTAATGGTTTGAAACTGCAAGAATTTTGAGGTGCTTGATAGGAAACGACTAATTCGATTTAAGAAGATGAGTTTATATGGCTAAGAGTCTCCAAAAAAGAGTCGGGACGTCATCAGGGGGTGATGCTTATGCATGCCTCAGCAGGGTACCAGAGACAGCCAAGGCAGATAGAAACCAAGGTGCTGGTTCTCCTGAAGGCTGCAGCGACCCACAGGTTCTATGGTCAAGGCAGATGGCTCTGGAGTTGAGGGCCATGTCAGTCGGCCCTACTTTGGAGTTTGTGTTCCTGAGTGTGATGAAGTTGGACTCAGATATAACCTTTCTACATATGCCTCCTCTGTCACTTTTACCAGACCTGTGATTGGCGTGTGGGTTGGTGTATACTCAGGAGACTTGAATCTCTGAACTGTCCCTGTGATGGCCAGGCCATGGGCCTCAGGAGACTTGCAGCTCCTACCTTCTGGTTTCTTGGACTTACCCTGGCCAGCTGACAGTGAGGTGAAGAGGGTCAACCACCACACCAGGGGGCCAAGAGTGCCTACAGCTGCAAGCAGGAGAATTGCATCCATCATCCATGTGGAATCTTAACCCCCTCTTGATGTAGAGGGGGACTGGCCATAGCCATCCCAGGTCCAAAGATGGAGGAATAGAGTATGGATTAGAGTGGACTTACTGGTGTTCTGCTGGTGAACTATTGTGACTAGTAAGGGAAAAACTGTAGTAGTGATATGGAGAGGGTGGCCACGGTGGCTGCTGATGGTTGGGAGAGGGAAGAAGAGATATGGTATGGGGACATTTTCAGGATTTGGAGTGGTCCTAGGTGGTGCTGCAGGGATGGATGCTGGACGTTGTGTGCCTAACTGGGTGGACTGGGGGAGAGTGTGGAGTACAATGTGGACCACTGTCCATGTGCTGCAGTGTTTCTCCAGAATGTATTTGTCAGGTGCAGTGGATAAGCCACAATTATGGAAGAATGCATTGATGTGGGAGGGGTGGCATGGGTGAGGTGGGGGGTATGGGGACCTCATAATTTTTTAATGTAACATTAAAAGAAAATAAAGAAGAAGAAAAAATAGTAGGGTGGAACTGGAGAGCCCTATAATTTATGCATGATTTTTCTGTAAACTTACAACTTCTCTAATAAAAAAAAAAAGATGAAAAAAAAATAGATATTTAGTAGAGATATATACCTTAAAGTCAGTTTTGGTGAGGGCTCAAAAAGAAGTGAGAAGAGGTATAGAGACAGTTTCTCTCATAATAGAAAATACATATGTGACAGTTTGATGCTGGGTGGATCCCTAAAAATCATGTACTTAGGATTCATCCATTTCTGTGGATGGGGGACCCTTTATTTGGATTGAATTCAGTTGGGGGAACTATAATTGGATTCCTTCAGTGAGGCCTTACCCAGGGAGGGTGTTGGTCCTCTTGCTGAAGTCCTTTATAAATGTAGGACTAAAAGCAAAGACACTCCGGAAAAAGAAGCAGACAGAGAATCCAAGAAAGGCTGAGAGAGAAGTCCTGGAGGGTGAAAGCTTGAACCAGGAGATCAAAGAGTCACAGAAATAGGGCCCCAAGAGGCTGAGAGAAGAGACCTAGTGGAGAGGAGCAAGATGAGCCATATGCCTGCTCATCCATAGCTGAACTTGGAGAGAAAGCATCTTTAGATGACACCATCATGTGCCTGGCCACTCACAACTGTGACTTGGTGATACAGCACCTCTTGATGATACCTTAATTTGGACACTTTCATGGCCTCAGAACTTCATGCTTTTAGTCCAATAAATTCCCCTTATAAAGGTCTATCAATGTCTGATATATTGGCCCCAGCAGCTTTCAGCAAACCAAAAAAAACACACATCGTCATTTACAGAATGTTGGTATACATGAGAATGTTGAAAGTTCTTCTGGTAAGGCCTGTAAAGAAATGATGACTGCTTTATTGGATGGTGGAGGAAAAATGTCAGAGTACTTGGTTAAATTATGTTCTTATGTTGGAAAGAAAGCAGAACACGTAAGTGATGAACTTTGATATTTAGCTTTGGAGATCTCCAAAGAAATTGTGGAAGGTACAAATTGATTTCTCCTTGCTGCTTATAGGAAAATGTGAGAGGAAAGAGATAAAGCGAGGACTGAACTGTTAAGCAATATTGAATCAGCATTTGATGCATTTGAAAATTCTCAAACATCCACATAGCATCATAGTATGCTTTGATACTAGCATCAGAAGCAGCTCCAACAATGTACACTGAGTTCCACGGAGGTGACTCCCCAGAGAACAGGGTCCTGTACTGGACTGTGCTTAACATCCATTTGCTAAAGAGATTAGGTGTGTGACTCATGGAACCAATATACTTCCTCAGAGGAAGTCAGAATTGGAGATGCAATTATGCAGAAAGGATCCTTTGTCTGATGGCTTGGACCCCTTGAATTGTATGGGAGACCAATAAGGATTTTGAAAATTTGATATAAGCAGAAGCTCTGCCAGTCTGTACTGAAAGGGACAGAGATAAGGTGAAACAAAAGAAGAATGACTTCAAGGGTGGAATCATCAAAGAAAAGGTCTGGACTAAACAGCAATCTCCAAACAAAAAGAGAGAGGCCAACACCTCAGCATTTGGATCATGCAGTGCCATTACTTTGGTTCTGGGAAAGGGTGGAGCCTATGTCCCATCATTCAGGTAGAGTGTCACCATTGCCCAGTGCTTAGAATGGGTGGAACTGCCATTCCAGCAGGTTTGGAGGACAAACATAGACTCACAGATGACTCTCAGACCTTGGAACCAAATGGAGCTTGCACTGCTGGTTTTTGTACTTGCTTGGAACCTATGATCTCTGTTTTCCTCCCAATTTCTCCCTTCTGGAATGGAGAATGACTGTCTTACTATTGTATTTTGGAAGTATATAATTTGCTTTCTAGGTTTCACAGGTCCATTTATGGATAGACATTTTCACAATGATGGACCCAGTCATAATTGATTTTGATGAGATTTTTTAATTTTTGTGTTGTTTAGGTTTTTGGTGTGTGGGAATGTAGTGAATGTAGTTTTTATGTGGGCAAAAAATGTTTTTGTGGATCCAGGGGGCAGAGTATAGAAGACTGAGTCATGTCGCCCATATGACATGTTCAAGTCCTAACCTCTAGTCCTAATATTTGAACTTATTTTTAATGATGTCCTTGGATATCCTATTATGACAAGGCCAAACTGAAGCACAGTGAGCCTTATCCCAAACTGGCTTCAGTCCTTATAAGCAAAGGAAAGTTACACATGTCAATAGAAATCAAAAGGAGACAGATTGTCAGGTAACAGAAGTAGATTGATTGTTAGCAAACAACTCATCAGGTGACTACGAATTTGGAGTAAACATGGCCTGCTGATAACTTAATTGTGGATTTCTACCCTCCAAAGCTGTGAGATAATAAGTTCCTGTGTTACCATCCAGTTTATGGTGTCTGTCATAGCAACACCATCAAAAAATATGGAAGTGAATTCCAAAAACAGTAGGATCTAGTAGAGAATTTTGCCCATGAGCAACAAGATCTCAACAAAGTCCTATTCTAATTGTCCCTGATAGCACTGATGATCTGCAGGTGGAAGATAGGGCAGGACTATTGATTAAAGTTATAGAAATACTGAGCAACATATGGAAGAGAGATTTCTCCAAAATAAAATCAAACTAATATTAAGAAAAGGAAGGTGAAGGTTAATATATATGATGACAGGAGGCAGACTTGGCCCAGTGGATTGGCCATCCGTCTACCACATAGGAAGTCCGCGGTTCAAACCCCAGGCCTCCTTGACCCGTGTGGAGCTGGCCCATGTGCAGTGCTGATGCGTGCAAGGAGTGCCGTGCCACACAGGGGTGTCCCCCATGTAGGGGAGCCCCACGCGCAGAGAGTACACCCTGTAAGGAGAGCCGCCCAGCGCAAAAGAAAGTGCAGCCTGCCCGGGAATGGTGCCGTACACATGGAGAGTTGACGCAGCAAGATGACACAACAAAAAGAAACAGATTCCCATGCTGCTGACAAACAGAAACAGACAAAAAAAAAAAAAAGAACACACAGCAAATGGACCCAGAGAACAGACAACTGGGGGCGGGGGTTGGGGGGAAGGGGAGAGAAATAAATAAAATAAATCTTAAAAAAATATGTATATATATCTATGATGGCCACATATAAACTACAATATATATGTTCATCAAACAATGATTTTTTAAAAATAATTGTTCCATTAATATCTAGCACATATAGACTATTATTAAACATTTCTCCTTCACTGTATATTTGGTGGAAAGGAGTGAACTATTTAAATATGAATATCTATGAGGTATATAAAATTTTCGTATCAGTTAAGTTTATCTGATTAATTTATTTCAAAGAAATCTTAGTGCATACTTAAAAAATTTTGATAACATCTAATCATAAATATAATGTCACATAAAATAGAATTTCAGATCTTTAAGGCCTGAGAACTAGCTTTTTTTTTTTTTTGTAAATTGGGTACCGCATATCATTTCACTGTTATAACTATAAGGATGCATTGTAAACATACATTTTTTTAGTTTTTCATTCTCTAATATATCTTTAATTTGCGTATATATATTTCCTTCCCAGATATAAATTTTTTAGCAATTAAAATATATATTATATATTCATGTGCATACATAAATATATATGTACATATTTATAGATATACCAGTGAATACTCATAAACTCACTTATAAAATAGAATGTGATAAAGTTGCATGGTATATTTAATGATCACATTATAAATTAGATATAATGCCAAAACTAGGTTCCACTGAGGTTACATCTTTATGAATGTCAAATAAGCATCTTTATATAAAAATTTAATTTTTTGTCTGCAATGTATTGTAAATTGAAAAACACATAAGTAAAAATTCCTGTAAGTTGTAATTCTTCTTAAAGAATAATGGTAAAATATTACTGATTTAACACATTGCCTTAGAGATCTACTAGGTGAGGAAAAACTAAACTTAAGTTGCATATCATTCTTAGCTAAAACCTTAGCAGTAGCTCACAATATTCCAGCTATATTGAATTTCAGGACTATTCAAATTATACACATGTATATGGAAGTCACCACCCTTCTGATGAAATAATTTAAATAATATGAAGACTTGTGCTTATTTATTCATAAAATACTTTAAGGTAACAATTCCTGTGTTATTACCTTATTTCAGGCCCATTTTGAGAAGAGAGTGAATTTAGAAAAAGTAAACCTATGATGTGAAACTGAAGAAATAAACTATAACATTTGTTTTATTAACTTGAACATATATACATAAAATTAGCACAATAATCCTGCTTCATTTACCTGGTAACATTGGAGAATAAGCTGTTTTGCAAACATTAATTATCTAAATGACTGAATATCTCACTTTAACTGAAACTTTCATTATAACCGTTCTGTTAGAAAAAACTTCAGTGACTTATGACGCACTTTTCTGACTAATTTTATAATCGAGTATATTTAATTTAGCTTTTACTTGTTGACTCAGTCATTTTAAATGGTATTCATTTATTCATCAAACATTTACTGAATGTCCATTAAATTCTAAAAATATCTGCAAAGTACTGAGAAAAATATAATAATCTCAAATATTAATTTCCTCTTAATAGTCATTGTGTTCATAGAGATGCTAAGGACTTTGGTTTCTAAGTAAATGACCCTCTTACAAAGAGGATTTTGGAATCTTTCCTTGTGATTCATTCAAGAATATTTCTAATTTCTCCTAAATCCTAGCAATAACAATTTTTTTCTTTATTTCAGTTTATATTTACTAATACTCTATACCCACAGATGAAAAACTCCCCTTTCCCACACACCCCATATTCCTTGGTAACTTCTAAACTACTTTGTATCTGCAAATTTCCTATTTCTAGATATCTACTATAAGTGACATCATATCATCTTTACCATCTTAATATGCTTTGTTTATTAAATTCAGCATAATGATTTCAAGGTTCATTCATGTTGCAGCATGAATCAGAACTTCATTCCTCCTTATGGCTGAATAATACTCTGTTGTGTATATGTATCACATTTTGGTTATGCATTCTTTTGTGAATGGACAATTGTGTCATTTTCACGTATTGGCTATTGTCAACAATGTTGACAATATTTGAGATCTTGTTTTCAATACTATTTATATATACCTAGGAGGTGAACAATTAGATCATATCGTGATTCTACATGAATTTCTGAAGAACTGACAATGCTTTCCACAGTGGCTGTACCATTTTACCATCCCACTAATGATTCACTAGAGTTCCAATTTCTTCTTCCAATTCATTTTTAAAATGGAAATTTTACACCCATTCTTGTGAGTGTAAATTTCATTGTGGTTTTGATTTGCATTTTCCTAATTGCTAATGATATTTAGGATTTTTCACGTGCTTATTGGTCATTTATATATCATCTGAAAAAATGCCTATTCAAGTCCTTTGACAATTTAAAAATTTTGGTTGTTTGTATTTTTTATTGTTGTATTTTAAAAGTTACTTATATATTGCATATAGTAAAAGCCCTTATCCAATATTTTGTTTACAACTATTTTCTCACATTTTTAGGTTGCCTTTACAATTTCTTGATAATGTTCTTTTATGTATGAAATATTTTTTTTAATTTTTTTATTCATTTTTTAAAAACATTACATTCAGAAAACATGAGGTCCCATTCAACCCCACCGCCCCCACCCCACCACTCCCCCCACAGCAACACTCTCTCCCACCATCATGACATATCCATTGCATTTGGTAAGTATATCTCTGGGCATCGCTGCACCTCATGGTCAATGGTCCACATCATAGCCCATACTCTCCCACGTTCCATTCAGTGGGCCCTGGGAGGATGTACAATGTCCAGTAATTGTCCCTGAAGCACCACCCAGGACAACTCCAAGTCCCGAAAACGCCTCCACATCTCATCTCTTCCTCCCATTCCCCGCATCCATCAGCCACCATGGCCAATTTTCCTACACCAATGCCACATTGTCTCTGTGGACCTTGGATTGGTTGTGTCCATTGCACATCTATGTCAAGAGGAGGCTTAGATTCCACATGGATACTGAATGCAATCCTCCTGCTTTCAGTTGTAGGCACTCTAGGCCCCATGGTGTGGTTGACTTTCTTCAACTCCATGTTAGCTGAGTAGGGTAAGTCCAATAAATCAGAGTGTAGGAGTTGAAGTCTGTTGAGGTCAGGGTGTGGCTATCATATTGTCAGTCCAGAGATGCAAATTCCCTAGATATATCTTAAACCCCAGCACCAACTACAATTCCAGTAAAGTAGCATGAAAGTCTTGTGAAAAGAGATCCCATCTGTGTCCAGCTCCATCATGCAGAAACACCAGCTCCAAAGAAGGACCAACTGACATGGCAGTGAACCCCATCTGCCATGACCATAGAACCGGTGGGTCTCTTTATCCCTCAAAAGAACCGATACCTGGGGTTGTATCTACTTTATCTGTCTCTGAGACTCTGCCAAGGTGTGCATAAGGGCAATCCTTCTGACATCCTCTAGACTCTTTTTTAGACACTCGTAGCCATATAAACTCATTTCTCCTTTCCATTTCCCCCTTACATTAGGTCAAACAGCATTTTAAACTCCTGTTATTATAAGTAGACAGGAATATTCTGCTGGTCCACATTGAACCTTTGATTCAAGGTCATTTTCTAGTTGCATCATCAGCTGGTACTTGGTAGTGATCCCTCGGTGCCAGGGAGGCTCATCCCCGGGTGTCATGTCCCACACGCCAGCTCATCATAGATTCCACCCCTGCAGACATCTGCTCACATCCTTCCTCCACCACCCAATTTCCTGTAAGCCGATATTCCAGTCTCTAGCTCTCTGAGGCAGCTTGTTTATTTCATATCATTGAGGTTATGTAGTATTTGCCCTTCAATGCCTGGGTTGCTTCACTCAACATAAGGTTCTCAAGATTCATCCATGTTATTACATGTGTTTGTAGTGTATTTGTTCTTACAGCCGAGTAGTATTTCACTGTATATATATACCACACTTTATTGATACACTCATCTGTTGATGGGCATTTGGGTTGATTCCAACTTTTGGTGATAGTGACCAATGCTGCTATGAACATTGGTGTACATATATTGGTTTGTATCCTTGTTTTCAGTTCTGATGGGTATATACCCAGCAGTGGTATTGCTGGGTCATATGGCAAATCTATGGTTAGTTTTTTGAGAAACCACCAAACTGTCCTCCAGAATGGTTGGATCCTTTTGCATTCCCACCAGCAGTGGATGAGTGTTCCTCTATCTTCACATCCTCTCCAGAATTTGTATTCTTCTGTTTTTTTCCATAGCTGCCAATCTTATGGGAGTAAGATGGTATCTCATTGTAGTTTTGATTTGCATTTCCCTGATAGCTAGAGATCTGGAGCATTTTTTCATGTGCTTTTTGGCCATTTGTATTTCTCCTTTGGAGAAGTGTCTGTTTAAATCTTTTTCCCATTTTTTAAATGGGTTATTTATCTTTTTATTTTCAAGATATGTGAGTTCTTTATATATGCAAGTTATAAGTCTCTATTCAGATATATGTTTGTCAAATATTTTCTCCCATTGTGTGGGTTTCCTTTTTACTTTCTTGACAAACTCTGTTGAGGTGCAGAAGGCTTTAATTTTGAGGAAGTCCCATTTATCTATTAGTTCTTTTGCTGCTTGTGCTTTTGGTGTGATACTCATGAAGCCATTTCCTATTACAAGGTCCTGTAGATGTTTCCCTACACTGTTTTCCAAGATCTTTATGGTCTTGGCTCTTATATTTAGGTCTTTGATCCATCTTGAGTTGATCTTTGTATAAGGTGTGAGATGGTAATCCTCTTTCATTCTTCTACATATGGCTATCCAGTTCTCCAGGCACCATTTGTTGAATAGGCCATTCTCTCCCAGTTGAGAGGGTTTGGTGGCTTTATCGAATATTATATGGCTATATATGTGAGGTTCTATATTAGAACTTTCATTTCAATTGCATTGGTCTGTGTGTCTCTCCTCATGCCAATACCATGCTGTTTTCACTACTGAAGCTTTGTAGTATGTTTTGAAGTCTGGAAGTGTGATTCCTCCAATTTCCTTTTTCTTTTTCAATATGTCTTTGGCTATTCGGGGCCTCTTTCCTTTCCAAATAAATTTCATAGTTAGTTTTTCTAGTTCCTTAAAGAAGACTGTGTTGATTTTTATTGGGAATGCATTGAATGTATAGATCAGTTTTGGTAGGATAGACATCTTAATAATATTCAGTCTTCCTATAGGTGAACAAGGAATATTCTTCCATTTATTTAGGTCTTCTTTGATTTCCTTGAACAGTCTTGTATAATTCTCAGTGTATAAGTTTTTTACATCTTTAGTTAAATTTATTCCTAAATATTTGATTTTTTAATTTACTATTGTAAATGGTATTTGTTTCTTGATTTCTTCCTGATCTTGCTCATTATTGGTGTACAAAAATGCTACTGGTTTTTGCGCATTGATCTTATAACCTGCGGCTTTACTAAACTCATTTATGAGTTCTAGAAGCTTTGTTGTAGATCTCTCAGGGTTTCTATGTATAGGATCAAGTCATCTGCAAATAATGAAATTTTGACTTCTTCCTTTCCAATTTGAATGCCTTTTATATCTGGTTCTAACCTCAGTGCTCGAGCAAGTATTCTAAGACAATGTTAAATAGAAAGGGAGTCAATGGGCATCCTTGTCTTGTTCCTGAGTTTACAGGGAAGGATTTTAGGATTTCTCCATTGTAAACAATGTTGGCTGTAGGTTTTTCATATATACTTTTTATCACGTTCAAAAAATTTCCTTGTATTCCGATCTTTTGGAGTGTTTTTATCAAGAAAGGGTGCTGTATGATGTCAAATGCTTTTTCTGCATCTATAGATATAATCATGTGATTTTTTTCCTTCAATCTGTTTATATGGTGTATTACGTTGATTGATTTTCTTATGTTGAACCATCCTTGCATACCTGGAATGAA
Source organism: Dasypus novemcinctus (assembly GCF_030445035.2). Classification (NCBI taxonomy): domain Eukaryota; kingdom Metazoa; phylum Chordata; class Mammalia; order Cingulata; family Dasypodidae; genus Dasypus; species Dasypus novemcinctus. The sequence goes on from NC_080673.1 coordinate 58,351,903, forward strand.
TCCTACTTGGTCATGGTGTATAATTCGTTTAATGTGTTGTTGAATACAATTAGTAAGTATTTTGTTAACTATTTTTGTGTCTAGGTTCATTAGAGAAATTGGTCTGTAATTTTCCTTTCTTGTGGTGTCTTTGGCTTTGGTACTAGGCTAATGTTGGCATCATAGAAGAGTTAGGCAATGTTCCTTCTGTTTCAATTTTTTAGAATAGTTTCAGCAGGATTGGTGTTAGTTCTTTCCGGAATGTTTTGTAGAATTCACTGTGAAGCTGTCTGGCCCTGGGCGCTTCTTAGTTGGGAGGTTTTTAATGACTGATTCTATCTCTTTACTTGTGATTGGTTTGTTGAGATCATCAATTTCTTCTTTCATCAATATGGGCTGCTTATGTGTTTCTAGGAATTTGTCCATTTCCTCTGAATTGTTGTTTTTGTTGGAATACGGTTTTTCAAAGTATGCTCCTATGATAATCTTTATTTCTGTGGGGTCAGTGGTGATATCTCCTTTCTTATTTTGTGTATTTGCATCTCCTCTCTTTTTTTCTTTGTTAGTCTCACTAAAGGTTTGTCAATTTTATTGATCTTCTCAAAAAACCAGCCCTTGGTCTTTTTTATCTTTTCTATTTCATTTAGTTCTGCTCTTATCTTTGTTATATCCTTCCTTCTTCTTCCTGTTGGATTACTTTGTTATTTTTTTTCTAATTCCTACAAATGTGCGGTTAATTCTTCAATTTTTGCTCTTTCTTCTTTTTTGATATATGAATTTATGGCTGTAAATTTCCCTCTCAGTACTGCTTTTGCTGCATCCCATAAATTTTGGTATGTTGTGTTATCATTATTTGTTTCAAGGTAGTCGTTGATTTCTTTTGAGATTTCCTCTTTGACCCACTGTTTTTCTAAGTGTGTGCTGTTTAATTTCCAAATCATGTTGTGAAATCTGTGTCTCTGACCCTTGCAGATTTCCAGCTTCACTCCACTGTGGTCAGAGATATTATTTTGTATGATTTCAATCTTTCTGAATTCATTAAGCCTTTCTTTGTGGCCTAGCATATGGTCTATCTTGGAGAATGATCCATGTGCACTTGAGAAAAATGTATATCCTGCTGTGTTTGGGTGTAATGATCTACATATGTCTATTAGATCCAGCTCCTCTAATATACTGTTCAAATGATTTGTTTCTTTATTGATTCTCTTTTGAGATGTTCTGTCAAGAATTGATAGTGGTGTATTAAAATCCCCCACTATAATTGTAGATGCATCTATTCTTTCACTTGTATTTTTCAGTGTTTGCCTCACATATTTAGAGGTGCCCTTATTAGGAGCATAAATATTTATGATTGTTCGATCTTCTTGACAGATTGTGCCTTTTACTAAAATGTAGTATCCTTCTTTGTCTCTCACAATTGTTTTGCATTTAAAGTCTATTTTGTCTGATATTAATATAGCTACTCCTGCCTTTTATTGGTTATTGTTTGCTTGTTTGATTGTTTTCCAGCCATTCACTTTCAACCTCCATGAGTCTCTGGGTCTAAGATGCGTCCCTTGTAGATAGCATATAGATGGCTCATATTTTCTTATCCAATGTCCCAGTCTGAATCTTTTGATAGGTGAGTTTAATCCATTGACATTCAGTGTTATTACTTTCAAGGAATTATTTGTGTTAGCCATATTTTGTGGAGTTATGTTTGTCGTATTTTGTTTGCTTTTTTTTTCCTTCTCTTTTTGTCTTTTTTGTTGTTCTTACACTCTCCTCCAACTCTGCCTGTCCTGTTTTTTCCTTTCTTCCTGCAGAACTCCCTTTAGAATTTCTTGAAGAGGAGGTTTCTTGTTGGCATACTCTTTCAGTTTCTGTTTATCTGTGAATATTTTGAACTCTCCATCATTTTTGAATGCTAGTTTAGCTGGATAGAGTATGCTTGGTTGGAAATTTTTTTTCCTTTTCTACCTTGACTATATCATACCATTGCCTTCTTGCCTCTATGGTTTCAGATGAGAAATCAGCACTTAATCTTATGTAGCTTCCCTTGTATGTGATGGTTTTCTTTTCTCTTGCTGCTTTTAGAATTTTCTCTTTGTCTTGATTGTTGGATAATTTGACAAGTATTTGTCTTGGAGTGGGCCTGTTAGGGTTTAGGACAATTGGAGTGCACTGTGCTTCTTGGATATGTACATCTGTCTCTTTCAGAAGATTTGGGAAGTTTTCAGCCATTATTTCCTGTAATACTCCTTCTGACCCCTTTCCCTTCTCTTCTCCTTCTGGAATGCCTATAATACGTATGTTTGAGCATTTTGCATTATCATTCAGGTCCCTAAGTCCTAGCTGGATTTTTTCTATCTTTTTATCCATCAATTTTACTATCTATGATTTCCAATGTACTGTCTTCCACATCACTAATTCTCTGCTCTGCCTCTTCTAGTCTGCTGATATTTCCTGCAAGTGTATTTTTGATTTTTTGAACTGTGGTGTTCATTCCCATCATACCTGTTATCTTTTTGCGTATGTCTGCAATTTCCCCTCCAAGTGTTGTCTTCATGTTGTTAGCCTCTTCCTTTACTTCATTAAATTTGTTGGTGATAAATTTCTGAGATCTTTCATTTCTTGTGTGAAGTTCTGCTCCCCTTCCTGATTTTTAGTTTGTTCATTGGATTCAGCCATGTTTTCCTGATTACTTGTTTGGTTTGTAGATTTTTGTTGCTGTCTGGTCATCATTTTATCTTGACAGGTTTAATCAGTTCCTTAGCTTCTTTTCCTAGTCTTGGGGATTAATTAGTTGTTTTTGCATAAGTGTTAAATCTTCTCGTTGTCACTTTGTTCTTATTCTAATTTCTTATTGCTGGTTGAGTTCACTTGGACTGGGGAAGGCCAGATGACCCAGGTGGCTGGAGGGGAGTATGCTGACCCAGAATGGGAAGTCTCTACACCAGGATATGGAGGCATCCAATTTGCTTTCTCCTTAATTCCTTTCAAAGTAAGGTTTTAAAGCTGTGACGACATGTTTTCTCACAATGAATCCTCTCAGGACACTGAGTAGCCCCTTTCAGGGCTGTAGACGTCATTCCTCTCTGAAGCTCAGTCAGGGTTATCTCCAACAAGAGTTCTGAACCCGCAAAAGCCTGACAGCATGCCCGGCTTCGAGCTGGCAGCCTCAGTGACCAGGGGCTCTGGTCAAACACGTCTCCTGAACGTCCCCTGAGAGGAGAGGATGTACTAACGGGGGCAGCACAGGAACCCTAAGTCCTCCCCTCACATTAGGGAAGAAAGCCCTGGAAGCACCACCAAGCAGCCCTGCGTGGCCACGGTGGGAAGAGGGGCTCTCTCCTCAAGCCCACCGCCGAGCAGTCCCGCCCCTGGCAGCTCCTGCAGCACCACAGGAACGACTGAAATATTTTAATTTTGATAAAATTGAATGCTTTTTAGATTTTGCTTGTGTTTGTGATGTCATACCTAAGAATTCCTTGCCAAATCTCAGAACATTAAGATTGGCCCCTTATTCTGGATTTTATGGCTTCTGGTCTTATATTTAGGTCCTTGACTTGTTTAGAGTTAATTTTTTTATACAGTGAGATGTAGGGGTATAATTTCATTCTATTGCATATAGATATCGAGTTTTCCCAATACAATTTATTATAGAGAATTCTTTCCCTATTTCCTGAACTTGATACACTTTCCAAAAATCAATTATCCATAGATGTCTGGGTTTATATCTGGATTTTCAGTTCTATTTCATTGGTTTATTTGTCTAGCCATATAACAGGACACCCAATTTTAGGATTACTGTAGATTTTGGTGAGTTTTATAATCAGGAAGTTTCAGAACTAAAATTTTGTTCTTTTCAAAAAGTTTTCAGCTGCTTAATTCCTCTTTCAGTTGCATATGAATTTGAGGATCAATGTCTCTATTTTTGCAGGAAAGGATTTTGGAATTTGTGTAGGGATAGCATTGAATCTGTAGATCAGTTTGAGTAGTCTTAATATTTCAAAAATATTAGCTCTTACTATTCGTAAATATGGGATTCCTCCTATTTATTTAGATTACCTTAATTTTTTTCTGCAGTGTTCTATAGTTTTCAGCATACAAGTATTTATCAGTCTTAGTTACATTTTTTCCTAGATATGTTTTTTTCTTTTAGATGCTCTTGCAAATGGAATTATTTTCTTCATTCATCTTTTGACTTTTCATTGCTAATGAAAAGAAGAAAAACTGATTTTCACATGTATGTATTTTACCCTGTCACTTTAGTCTAATGAGCAAGATATAGGTTCTAATAAGTTTTTTCTTTATTTTATAAGTAGTTTTATATTACATAAATATTACATTGCAAATATAGAGGATTCCTAAATATCCCACCCCTACCACTTTTCACTCTTTCTCCCAATAACAACATCTTTCATTAGTGCGGCACATTGTTACAATTGATGGACATATTTTGAAGCATTGATACTGAACATGGTTTATGGTTTATAGTTTACATTATGTTTTACACTTGGTACCGCACAATTTTATAGAATTTGATAAAATATATAATGGCCTGTATCTGTCATCACATTATCAAGCAGAACAATTAAAATGTTCCCAAAATGCCTCATGTTACACCTCCTTCCCTCTTCTTTCTCTCAGAACCTCTGATGATCACTGTCTTTATATCAATTATGCAAGTTCTTCCATTACTAGTATAATAATAAGTTTACTTTGGTCCATATTTGCATGAACCCTCATGTTCATTTCTCAGTCTTGAGGAGTTGGGTTTGGTGATGTCCATTCTGCTTCTGATTGAGAGAAGGATTAGATCCCCTGGGGGCAGATGTATAGAACAGTCTTGCTTGAAGTTGTAGATATTCCTTGCTTTTTAGGATGGGTGTTGTTCATCATCATCCTTTTGTTATTTGTCCTGGGCAGGTCCAGTGAACTGGAGATTAGGTTTTGGCTGCAACTGCTGTCATTCAGGGCTCAATCTGCATATGAACAGACCAAAGACTTAAGTCTCTCTGGGACATATAATTAACAAGTATAGTGCTAATTATAGGTTCAAATAAAAGGGTCAGGAAAGCCATGTGTAGGTAAACTGTAAATGAGTCTAACTCTGTTACACCAGGGAGCTAAATTCCAAAGTAAGGTGCCTGACAGGGTGCTAAATACCTGAGATTATTGACCCTGTGTCCAGATGTCTCTAGAACCCTCAGGAGACCTGCTGTTTAAAGTACTGTTTACTGTGGCAGTCAATGAGTTCCTGTTGAGTTGTGCACATGCTTAACCTCTGCAATGACCTCCTGACTCACTCTGAAATCTCTTAGCCATAAAAACTCATTTGTATTTAGTATTTCCCACTTTTGGTCAAGGTCTTTTACGAGATACATGGCTATTCAGTGATTGGTAGTAATTCTTTGGTACCAGAGGACCTCATGTCCCAGAGTCATGTTCCATGCTGGTGGTGGGGGTGGTAGGTAGCATTTATATGCTGACATTATCTTAGAGAGAGGCCACATTTGAATGACAAGAAAGCTTTCAGGAGGTAACTGTTAGACAATATTTAACACTAGACTAACTTTCAATTTCACAGGAATGAGGTTCATAAGTACAAGCATCAATTTCAAGGGTCTGGCATATTGGTCTGTCCTGTTTTGCTAGAAACTACCCATGTACTCTAGAGATTCTTTCCAGTCTACTAGAGTATGTAGCAGTACTCCTTAGAATGGGAATTTAATATTACATCAGTTATTACTTGGGTCTCCACCCACCAAGACAACAACCCATGACCACATGAAGACATTCATATTCCATAGATTTCAGATGATCCTCTCCTCACACATCCCCCCACCAGACACCCAGCACCAGTGATTCCCATGCCACAGCTGCTTCAATTCTGCAAAACTCCCCAAAACAAAGCCAAAAAATATTTTTGCATTGTCTTTCATCACCATAAGATCTTTTAGTTTTAATATATATATTGACAATTTCTTCTCTGTGTTTCCCCAATTGTTGCTGCCTCCCTTCACCCCTCCTCCTTGCCTTTATTATCTCCCTTTTCCAGCCGTTGCTATCCTTCCCGCCAGTCTCGTCCACTTAGCCAACTCATAATCTGCCCCCTTTCTTAATCACCGCCTACTTCATAGCTGCCTGCACAGTTCCGCCTATCCACTACCGCCCCGTAGTTTACCCGCCCCAATTCCTACCCCTCCCTTGACTCGACCTTATATAATCAAGTGTATTTCTGCAATAAATTGGACTAGCTCATTCTCACAGGCTGTCTCCGTGGTTTTTACCGCGCGTCCCCCACGCCTGGAGAACCTAGGCCTACGCGCTGGCCTAGGGGCTCACCGCCGAGCCGTGGAAGCCCGCCCGGTCCTCGTGGGTTGCTAACTTAGAATAGCAGCCCACAGCAGGGGTTGCTAACTTAGAATAGCAGCCCACAGCAGGGGTTGCTAACTTGGAATAGCAGCTCACAGCTGGGGGCCCGCCCGGGATCCTTTCCTTCCACCGCCCTCCGGCCCCTCTCTGCTGCTGCTGCTGCTGTCTACTGGCGACCATTTCAGCTCTCCAGGTAGGGACCCCATCGCCATCTTTTCTTCTCCCACTATGGGCACCTCTCTCTCCTCACACCATACCCCTCAGGTTCGGCTTTTAGCCGCCCTGCTTGATACCAATGGAGTCCGCGTTTCCCTGAAACAGCTCCAAAAATACTGGGACCTGCTACTCCCTTTTAATCCGTGGCTTGCCACCTGCCAGCTCTGGAGCCCAGACACATACTCTCGACTCATAGATCGAGTCACCTCTGCCATAGAGCATGAAAAGCGGTCTTTTCTGCACAGCCTGCTGCCTGCTCTAGTAGCCATACGTGCCTGTCTCCTTGGTGCGCCGTCAGAAGCTATCCGAGACAAATCGGTTAAGCAACCCAATGACTATGAGCCCGATGATCCTGGTGACACAAATTCTCTGTCTGACCAGCTCGCTGCTGCTCTCGAGCGCGAACCTCCCCGCCCGCGCTCCCCACGGCCCGCAGAAGCCGCTTCAGTAGCTCCTCAAAATAGCAGACTTTCTCCTTCTTCTTCCACCTCTGCCCAAAATGGCGCACTTCCAGCTTCTTCTTCACCTATGTCCGAGCCTGCCGGCGGGAACAAAGACGCTTCCTCTCACCTTTACCCGCCCCTCCCTGTCTCGTCATCTTCCGGCCCTGCCCCGGACATAATGTCGCCGCCATCTTGGCCGGCCCCCGGAAATGACGTGACTTCGCCGCCATCTTGGCCGGCCCCCGGAAATGACGTGACTTCGCCGCCATCTTGGCCGGCGCCCAAAAATGACGTAACTACATCGCCATCTTGGCAGGCGCCTAAAAGTGACGTCGCCGCTCCGCCATCTTGTCCAGCGCCCAAAAATATCCCGCCGCCAGTTTGTTGCCGCCTTGACGCTGCTAAGCCATCATTCTCTCATCTGTTTCCCGCTACCGTTCATCCCTCGCCACCACCGTATGGCAGCAGCTCCCCACCTGCTTCTAGCGAAGCACATTCTCCTGCCCCCCAGCTATACCCGCTCAACCTGCTGCCCACGCAGCAACGCCCTCAAACTTGGCTTCCCTTCACAGTAAAAGAAGTTAAAACTCTTCGTAAAGCCGTTAAAGAAGACGGCATTGATAGCCCATATGTTCGACAACTAATAGAAGAGTTGGGGGTTCAGCTTGTTCTTCCTTATGATTGGATTTCTCTAGCCCGTTCCATCCTTCAGCCAGGCCAGTTCCTTGAATGGCGCGCTCACTATCAAGTAGCTGTTGATCAACAAGTAGTGGAAAATGTTCGAGCGGGTGTCCAAGATCCAGCTGATGCCTACACAGGAGTTAACAACTATGCTGACCCTCGTTCCTATGTGAACATAGACCCAGGGTTTTGGCACCGAGTGAAAGTTCTCGTTCAGCGGTCATTCTCTTTAATCTCCACCAAACAATCCACCAAGTTCGCGCAAATGCTTCAAGACTCGCAAGAAACCTTTCCGGCATTTGTCGCCCGCGTTATCGAAGCATGCCAACGTAAACTTACTAACGAAGATGCTCAGTTTGCGTTAGCAAAAGAACTCATTCTCGATGGGTGCCTCGCGCCCTTCCGAGCTGTCATCCTTCCTATCCGCGACAAGCCAATGCACGAATGGGTCCTAGCTTGTCGAGACATTGACCCACAGACTAAGGCACTTACTGCTGCCTTCGCTTCTGCCATGGCTGTCTCATCTGCCTCCACTTCTGCCTGCTTCCAATGTGGTCAGCCCGGTCATTTTGTTCGCGAGTGCCCTCAACTGGCAGCTTCCCGCCCTGCCGTAGCACTGCACAGACCAAGAGGCCCCCCCACACCATGCCCGCGCTGTGGCAAGGGGTATCACTGGGCCCGCGATTGCCGCTCATCGCAACGTATCTCCCAGCCTTTAAACTTCCAGCGGGGCAGGCCTCAGCCCCTCCCCCAAGAAGCCCTCCAGAGAGCTCCAAAACCTTAATGTGGACAATGCCTATCAAACGTCACCGAAAACCTTCCTTAGAGCTTAAAATAAAAGGACAATGGCTTGAAGGGCTCTTAGACTCTGGTGCTGAAATCTCTTGTATTCCCTTTGAAATCGCCGCCTTCAATCATTGGCCCCTCGAAACTGGCCCTCAAGTCATCGGCGCCACGGGAGCTGCTACTTCTTGGAAAACATCTCAGCCTCTGCATTGGAGTGACCGAGAGGGTAACGAAGGTCAAATTCATCCACTAGTCCTCTCTTCAGTCCAAACCATCCTGTGGGGAAGAGATGTACTCAGCCAGCTAAAAGCTCGAATCACCACAGAAGCCTTCTTAGCTGCGCCGCCCCCCCCCCCTTATAGGGGCCACTGCTCCTGTTTCAAAACCTGACCCTATCCCTCTGGAATGGGACACAGAGGAGCCCACTTGGGTCGAGCAGTGGCCCTTGCCATCTCATAAACTGCAAGCTCTCTCTGCCCTCGTCGAAGAACAGCTACAAGCAGGGCATATTGAGCCGTCTACCAGTCCCTACAATTCGCCAGTCTTCATCATCAATAAAAAGAACACAAGCAAGTTCCGCCTCCTTCATGACCTTTGAGAAATTAACAAACATATTAAGCCAATGGGATCACCTCAGCCTGGTTGCCCGCATCCCACTGCAGTCCCTCAGCATTTTCATGCAGCCACCATCGATATCAAAGACTGCTTTTTCTCTATCCCTCTTCACCCGCAAGACTGTCCACGATTTGCATTTACAGTCCCACGTACCAACAATCAGGGCGCAGTGCTTCGATTCCAATGGCGAGTACTACCACAAGGCATGCGGAACAGTCCAACTATATGTCAGCTCTATGTCAATCATGCCATTGAGCTGCTACGCTCTAAGTTCCATCCAGAGCACACATACATCATCCACTATATGGATGACCTTCTTTTAGCAGCAAGTTCTAACACACTTCTCAATGATCTACTCTCTGCAGTTACGACAAACCTCTCAAGTCTTGGATTAATAGTGCAACCTGACAAAGTCAACCCCCAGCCACCTTTCCAGTTCTTAGGCTTTCATTTTCATCAATATATTCGGCCCACCAGCCCGCAAATTCATGTTTCTGATCACATGACGCTGACTGAGCTCCAACAGCTTTGCGGACAAATCAATTGGCTTCGATCAGCACTCCCCATCACAACAGCGCAAATGCAACCCCTTTTCGAGCTCCTGCAGACTAAGTGCAGTCCATCCGCTGCAGTCGTTCGCCCCATCACCATCACCCCAGCTGCCAAAGAAGCCATCCAACAAGTAAATGCTGCACTCCAGCAATGCCGCCTAGAGCGATTCTCTCCCGATCTCCCAATCCTTGCCTTAGTTTTGCCAACACCAGTCACCCCAACGGGTCTCCTATGGCAAGATGGTCCTCTTCTTTTTCTACACACGTCAAAAAGTAAACTCCCAAAAATCTGCCCATTTACAAGGGCTTGGATCACATTAGCCACTGACTTAGTACTTCTCTCCATACAAACGTACGGCGTCCCGCCACACACCATCGTTTGGCCCTTTGATGCAAAAGAAGTTACCTCTCTCATCATGAATAATGCCCAAATGCAAAGCCTAATAGAATTCTTTCGTGGCTCTTTTGACAATCACTATCCGCATCATCCACTACTACAAGGGGTATCTCAATTAGCATTTTCCAACCCGTTCCATCCGCTGCCCGCAAGAAAGCCAATTCCTTTTGCCATTACTGCTTTCACCGATGCTTCAAAAAAGGCATTCGCTGCTGTCATATATACGCCAAGAGAACCTAAGCCACGACAATTGGTGTTTGCTAATGACTTTTCTGTCCAAACAGGTGAACTTTTAGCTGTCGCCGCAGTCCTCAATCTCTACCCAGACCAGCCTCTTAACATCTTCACGGACAGCTTATACACTTTACAAGTGTGTCGCAGCCTCCCGCTTGCTACTTTCCTACCCAGTGACTTAACTATTGACCAAGCACTCACTTTTGTACAGCGACTGCTTGAAGAAAGGCAACAACCCTGGTTCATTGCTCATATCAGAAGTCACTCTGGCCTGCCAGGACCGCTAGCTCAAGGAAATGCCCTCGCCGACGCTTTAGCATCCGGCTGCCATGTATGCCCAGTTGCCATTCAAGAAAACCTCACTGACAAAACAAGACTGGGAGACTTTGTCAACCAAGCTAAGCTCCTACACTCTCAATTCCACTTCTCAGCGCGATCCATTCAAAAGCTCTTCCCAGACCTCCCCATTGAAACATGTAAACATCTTGTGCGCTCCTGCCAAACATGTGCACCTTTGCTGCCTCTTGGACCCTTGCAGCCTCGCGGAGCTAATCCCCGTGGCCTACGGTCTAACTCCCGCTGGCAACTTGACGTCACACACGTTAGCGCCTTTGGACGCCTTAAGTATCTTCATGTTGCAGTTGATACTTTCTCGCACCTGTGCTACGCCGTGCCCCTCACAGGAGAGAGCACTAAACATTGCATCAAAGCACTCCGACAAGCCATTCTATTCATGGGAATTCCCTGGGATCTCAAAACCGACAATGGACCAGCCTATCGCAGTGCCACCTTTGCCAGCTTCGTACAAATGTACCACATCACACACCATTTTGGCATCCCCTACAATCCACAAGGGCAAGGAATCGTTGAGCGCACTCACCAACAGCTCAAGCTACTCATTCAAAAAGAAAGAGCTTCCTCCCCCCATAAAGCCCCTGCTGACGTCATCACTGCCTGCCTTATTCATCACAATCTCCTGACCTTCGATGACAAGGGACTTTCCCCAACCCACAAACATTGGGGACCCATGTGGCAACCCTCGCAAGTCCCTCTTGTTCACTGGAAAGACCCTGCCACAAATCTTTGGCAGGACCCGGCTCCCTTGCTAGCACAGGGGAGAGGTTTTGCTTGTATCTTCCCAGACTCTGAGCCACAACCACTCTGGGTTCCTGGGCGCTATATCAGGCCTGCCACCGACCCCAAGGTTCCCCTTAATGATAAGTACCCTATGCCCTCCGTGAGAGACAACATTGACAGCAGAAGCCCAGATGTCGCCCCATTCGATCAAATTCAGCACCAACCAGCCCCTCCCTGAAATGCTTATATTTAAATAAGTGCTCTCTCCGAGTTTCTTTCTGCTGATTGCCCCTCCTCTTATGAGGGCTCTCTTCTCCTTCTTCTGTCATTACAGATTTCCTGAAGACCTCAACTCTACACACTCTACAAGAAGCGCTCCTAACGCCCCAACAACCCATCGCTGACAAGCGTCTGACCTCCGCCAAACATGCCTTATAGCTCATCAAGAAACCTCCCGGCGCAGATGCTCCTCGCACTCCCCTTGCACCCACTCCTACTCTACTTCTTCCTTGTTATTTTCACCTTTCTAACAATCTTTTCAGCTGTCTGTCTCGCAGCCACAGCCCCGACAGATTGGAACCTTCGTCAACGCCTTCTCCTCGCTGTCGCCTGGCTGCTTCTGATTGACATCTTCACCTCCCTTGTTGTCCTCCTCCCATGACTACTATGCGCCCCCAAGTACATTCATCTGAGCCTGCTACTCCAACACCGTCGCCCATGGGGACCACACCAGCTCTCTCTCGCCGCGAACGACATCGACAACGCTTCTTTGCCCGCCGCCTAAGCCGTCTTTCTCTTGAAGATGATGACCCCATCGAGCGCCAAGTTCTCCAGCTCCTCCGACAGGCCCGCTCTGTTCACACCCCCGCCTCCTGTTCCCCTACCCTTCCCTACCTCATCCATCTCCTCATTCTCATGTTGTCTCTAGCCTCCTCTGCCCAAAGCTCCTCATCCCATCAGCCATTCAACTGGACCTTGCAGACATTCCCGGAAAAACGCATTCTCGCTTATAATGTTACTAGTGTCGCTCCCTCCTTTCTCACACACATCTGCCCTCTTGTTGGAATTTCCTTCCGTCCAGAATGTCAAGTAAACAACATCAGAAAAGCGAAAGTAGGCCACCACTCCTCCTCATCCTGTCGAGGCGGGAATACAGCATGCCTGCTTTCTCGAAACAACCGTCTCCTTGGCCCTCAATTCAACCCTGTGTCTGGTTTTTACATCTGTCCTGCTAGTGCTCGAGGTTGTCATGACCCATCACACTTCTACTGTCCCTCTTGGGGATGTGTGACCATGGCCCATGGATAGTCCGGCGCCCCCAACAGAGACCCGTATCTCTCTCTCCAAGTAGCCAACAATTCCCGTTGGGACTTCATTTCGCTGACAGTAAAAAACCCAAATGATGATACATGGCTGGCCGCTCGCCCCTATGGACTCTGGTTGTATATGAGCAACTACGATCGTAGCGCTTTGTTTGAAATCCAAAAGCGTGTTGTCTCCGCCCCACCCTCTGCTATTGGTCCCAACCACATCCTTAACCCTCCTCCCTCACCCACTGTTCACCTTCTTCCGTCCTCATCTACCCCCCTCAAAATCTCTTCCACCTCGGCCGCCGTCGTCCCTTCTACAAGCCCCACTTCCCCCCCCACTTCAGGTATACAACCACATCCTCTCATCCCCTCTAGTCCCTACTTCAAACTCCTAAATGCCTCCTATTCCTCTCTCAACGCCTCCCACCCCAACCTCACTCGCTCTTGCTGGTTGTGTCTTTCCCCCAGCCTCCCCCTCTATGATCCACTTGCTATCCCTTCACCACTCTTTACTTCCTCCACCGACGATTCCCCCTCTTCCTGCAATTGGAATCAATCTACTCATGTCCCACTCACTTTTACGCACATCTCTTCCAAAGGTTTATGCATTCACCCCCGTTCTTCCCACACTCCTAGCCTTACTGCCTGTACCAACTATACCTCCCCAAACATCTCTGCCAAATACTTAGTTCCCCTAAACACCACCCAATGGCTCTGCTCTTCCACCAGACTTACCCCATGCTTATCTGTTGCCACACTTAACAAGACCAAAGAAACGTGTGCTCTCATCCTCCTCACGCCTCGAGTCATCTATCACACTCCTCTACATTTCTTTGAAGCCTTTAACCACACTCAAGAAGCTATTTACCTCCACAAACGCGAACCTATTACTGCTGTACTCACTGTCACTTCCCTCCTAGCTACAGCTGGAGCTGCCACTGGTGTTGCAGCCCTAGCCACACAAGCCTCCGCCCTCCAAAACCTCAGACAAGCAGTAGACTCTGATATCATCTACCTCCGAGATGCAGTCAAATATCTTAAAGACTCCCTCAATTCCCTTTCAGAAGTTGTCCTGCAAAACCGCCGAGGCCTTGACCTCCTCCTCCTCAAAGAAGGTGGCCTATGTGCAGCTCTGGGAGAAGAATGCTGCGTCTATGCCAACTATACCGGTTTAGTAGACTCCAGCTTAAAAAAACTTGAAAAAAGTCTCAACCAACGCCGACTTGAACGAGCCCAAACTGCTAGTTCCTGGGGCTTCCTGCAGCCCCTCCTCCCCTATCTCCTCCCGTTACTAACCCCAGTTCTGCTCATCATCCTAGGTCTCACCGTTGGTCCTTGGGCCATTCAACGAATCATCCGCCTTGCCAAAGATCACGCTGACAGTGTATTTTCCTCGTTTGTTCAAATCCATTACCAACGTCTTGCTACCTCTGATCTCGCTCCTCAATCTTGCCCTTGTCCTCACCCCCCTTCCCACCGTACTTCCCGCCTGTGAAGCTGCTTGCTGTGAAACTCCCTGACTTTAGCTGCCGGCACGGGTTTGTTTCCCTCGGCGTAAAGGGCTTGGGTGCACCCTCCGCCCCCCTTTATTGCTATACGTCTGAGAGTCCTTCGCAGTTAAGCCAGACACAGCGCTATCCACCCCAAAAAAGCGTGCGCAACATCATGTTAGATATTTCGTCTAGCACCGGCACGCACCAACCCTAAGGGCTATGCATACATTCTGGCCAAATGATATGTCATTTGCCCATCGCCAGTCAATCCTGCCCCCTTTTTCTCTCACCCTCCACAGCCCATCCCTCTACTCTCTCACACCCTTTTTTTATAAAACAAAAGGAGCAATTGTTGCTGCCTCCCTTCACCCCTCCTCCTTGCCTTTGTTATCTCCCTTTTCCAGCCGTTGCTATCCTTCCCGCCAGTCCCGTCCACTTAGCCAACTCATAATCTGCCCCCTTTCTTAATCACCGCCTACTTCATAGCTGCCTGCACAGTTCCGCCTATCCACTACTGCCCCGTAGTTTACCCGCCCCAATTCCTACCCCTCCCTTGACCCGACCTTAAATAATCAAGTGTATTTCCGCAATAAATTGGACTAGCTCATTCTCACAGGCTGTCTCCGTGGTTTTTACCGCGCGTCCCCCACGCCTGGAGAACCTAGGCCTACGCGCTGGCCTAGGGGCTCACCGCTGAGCCGTGGAAGCCCGCCCGGTCCTCGTGGGTTGCTAACTTAGAATAGCAGCCCACAGCAGGGGCTGCTAACTTAGAATAGCAGCCCACAGCAGGGGTTGCTAACTTGGAATAGCAGCTCACACCCAATATCTTATTTTTTTTTCACTTTTATTTTCCAAAATGCTTTACTTTATGTGGGGAGCCGCCTGGAGCTACGTGCATTTGCGGTCTCCAGCAACATGGTGGTTTTCATAAGTACGCCTGCTCCACCCCTGTGCTTCCCCCTTCTTCCCCTTTCCCCAGTTTCCCCGGCAAAAAGTGTAGTGCCTGCACAACAAGATGTTGAAACCATGACCAGCATTGAAGACTCACAACCTATAGCAAGTGGTGTAACAGCATTTTGTTGCCTTATATGGAAGAGCCGCTTCATCAGCCTATCACCCCCTGCTAATAACCTCCCTTTAGTATATATTCTGAAGCTCTACCCTTAATAAACGGACACTTGACCAGAATCCTGTCTTATCTCCATTTCTCTCACCTCTTGTCCCCCAATTCCCACTCCCTCTTTCAGGTGCCGGTTCGTTTGACCTGCGGGCCGGGTCAATTGGCGCCCCAAACACAGGGACCTGAAAACGAGGGATCCAGTGAGGAATGCCGACAGACAGTCTGGCCGGGCCAAATGTAATGCCCAGAAATCAAAAAGGAGAATCAGAGAGTAATAAGAGGATGCCGCGAGGGAACCTGCCTCCCGGTTGCGAAGCCTCGGTAAGTGATCGGCGAATATGGGACAAGCAATGAGTGAGCACGAACTTTTTATTAAGGGCCTCAGAGAGGCGTTAAAGGTGAGAGGAATAAAGGTTAAATTTAAGGAGCTAATAGAATTCTTTAGATTTTTGAGAGAAGTCTGTCCATAGCTTCCTCAGGAAGGGATCATAAATGAAAGGTGGTGGAGTAGAGTTGGGGACGCTCTCTAAATCTCCCCCAGCAAAAAGTCCTGCTAAATACCCCCCCCATTCAGACTCAGTGTCTATTAAAATAGATAGTGATGATGAGAGTGCCCCTTCCCCTTGCTCTAAGGGAAGAGCTGGCCCTAATCAGAGGAGGAGAGTTATTAGTAATCCAAACCCTAACTCCCCGTGTATGGATTCCAATAACTCCAACCCTGAGGCTGAAGAACGCTCTGTTGGTTTCCGCCCACCCCCATATGCACCCCCCCGCTTCCATCCCCGCTAGCCTAGACCCCAATGCAGATCTAAAGTTATGGCTCTCTCTTTTAAAAGAGAGAAAGGATCTACAATCTCAATGCGCAACTCTGCAGCGTCAGCTCAATTTAACCCCTCCTCTAAAAAATCCCCTAACTGCCAACTTCCGCAAACCACCCCTTTTTCATTCCCTGTTATTGAGAGGCCTGGGAGCCCTAATGAGGCTGGTGAGGGGAGCGAGGTTGCTGTTGAACCTGAGCCTGAGCGCATCTATAACACTTTCCCTTTCAAAACCTTGAAGGAGCTTAAGTCCGCGGTCACCACCTATGGCCCTACTGCCCCATACTCCCTCTCTCTGTTAGAACACATTGCTGATGGGTGCCTCACCCCCCATGACTGGCACACCCTTGCCTGCTCCGCTCTCAGTGCAGGAGATTATCTCCTCTGGAAGTCAGAATATTGTGAGTTTTGCAAGGAAACCGCACAGCGGAATCTCAGAACTGAGAATGGGTGGACCAATGACATGCTTCTCGGCACAGGAGATTTTAAGCAGAACTCAAATCAGTTGCATTATGATGCCAGACTTTTTGAACAAGTCCGTGCTGCAGCCCTTAAGGCCTGGAAAAGACTGCCTACCAAGGGACAATCCCTTACCTCTTTAACTTCTATCCATCAGGGCTCTGAGGAACTACTGTCAGGGCCCTGAGGATCTATTCTCCCACTTCCTAGGTAGACTTTGCACTGCCGCTGAGAGAATGTTTGGTGATGCAACTACTGAGGCTGACTATGTAAAACAACTTGCCTTTGAAAATGCTAATGCAGCCTGCCAAGCGGCTATCTGGCCCTATAGAAAAAGGGAAAATCTCTCTGGCTACATTAAGCTTTGCTCAGACATAGGCCCCACAAAGCAGCAGGGCTTGGCTATAGCTGCCACCAGAAGGGAGGCCACCTCTGAATAGGCCCAAGCCTTCGCCATGGCCTTGAGAGAAGTGCTTCCATCCCCGGTGCCCATGCACCTAGGGCCTGTTTCTCTTGCAGCAACACTGGCCATCTAGCCAGAGATTGTCGTTGCCGCCCCCCTGCTAGCCAAAAGCCACCCCCCCTTCCCAACTCCTGCCCCCAGTTGCCACAGGGCCAGACACTGGGCTAATGAATGCAAATCAAGAACCAATTCTTCAAGTCTCCCACTCCCTCCTTATCAGGGAAATGGGAGGAGGGGCCAGCCCCAGGCATGACAAATAATCAGATTTATGGGGCAATCAGCTTTGTTCCCGCCAGCAGCAATCTATTTCCGACCTCTGTAGAGCCACCTCAGGGAGCGCAGGATTGGACCTCTGTACCTACTCCCACACAGTACTAACACCGCCTATGGGAGTTCAAGCCCTGCCCACAGGCGTGTTTGGCTCACTACCAAAAGGCACTTTTGGCCTCATCATTGGGCGAGGCAGCTCCCTTATTAGTGGCCTCCACATTTCCCCTGGAGTTGTGGATAGTGATTTCACTGGAGAAATAAAAATTATGGCTTCTGCTCCAAAAAGCATTATTTCCTTCCCTGCCCGACAGCGGGTCACTCAACTACTGATACTCCCCCTAATACCCACCAACAACACTGCCATTGATAGTGACCACAGGGATAGAGCATTCGGCTCCTCTGATGCATACTGGGTACACCCCATCACCACCCACAAACCTACTATGTCTCTTTGGCTTGACAGTAAACAATTCGAAGGCCTAATAGATACAGGGGCAGACGTTACCATCTTAAAAAAGGCTGATTGGCCATCCACCTGGCCCCTTTCTCCCTCCTTAACTAACTTACAACGCATTGGGCCAACCTGAAACCCCGAAAGAAGTTCCAAGCTCTTGACTTGGAAAGATAGGGAGGGAAATCAAGGAACTATACAGCCCTATGTCCTCCAAGGGCTCCCTGTCAATCTGTGGGGACGAGACTTACTTGCCCAAATGGGACTCTGTATGCATAGCCCCAATGATATAGTCACAGCTCAAATGCTTTCCCAGGGATTTAAGCCAGGAAAAGGCTTAGGAAAGCTTGAGACAGGCATTACTCAACCCATACTGGCCACAGGACACACCCACAAAAAAGCCCTGGGAAATTTAGCCTAGGGGTCGTTGATCTTCCTGTACCCCATGCAGACCAAATCACCTGGCTTTCAGATGAACCTGTATGGGTTGATCAATGGCCTTTAGCCTCAGACAATCTACAGGCTGCCCAGCGGTTAGTGCAGGAACAGCTAACAGAAGGACATATTACAGAAAGTGACTCTCCCTGGAATACTCCTATTTTTGTCATTAAAAAGAAATCTGGAAAATGGTGATTATTGCAAGACTTAAGAGCAGTAAACAAAACAATGATACCTATGGGAGTCTTGCAGCCTGGTCTTCCAACCCCTGTAGCCATCCCCTTTGGATATTATAAAATTATCATAGATCTAAAAGATTGTTTCTTTACTATCCCATTACACCCAGCAGATCAAAAACGCTTAGCATTTAGCCTCCCCTCTGTGAATTTCAAAGAACCTATGAGGAGATATCACTGGAAGGTTTTACCCCAAGGCATGACAAACAGCCCTACCTTATGTCAAAAATTTGTGGCGGCCGCCATAAGAGAAGTAAGGGCAATGTGGAAAGACCTTTATGTTATTCACTACATGGATAACATTTTAATGGCTGGTAAAAAGGAACAAGATGTCCTAACATGTTACCATGATATGAAAACAGCCTTAAAGGCACACGGGCTTCAAATTGCCCCCGATAAAGTACAATTACAAGACCCTTATACCTACCTGGGGTTTCATATGGCAGGAAATAAAATAACCACCCAGAAGGCCAACCTCAGACTAGATAGACTAAAAACCCTAAACGACTTCCAAAAGCTCTTAGGCAACATAAATTGGCTCAGTCCCTACTTAAAATTAACCACAGGAGACTTAAAACCCCTATTTAACATATTACAAGGAGACTCTAACCCTAACTCACCTAGAAGTCTTACTCTGGAAGGACGCCAAACCTTTAAAATAGTCGAGCAAGCTATACAATCACAATTTGTCACTACCATGGACTATAGCCAACCCTTGTTTTTGGTCATATGTAAAACTTCTCTCACTCCCATGGCAGTATTCTGGCAAACAGCCCCCATAATGTGGGTGCACTTACCCGCGTCACCTGCTAAAGTAATTTATCCTTACTACCAAGCTGTCGCAGATATTGTCCACCTAGGGAGAGAACAAGGCAAACGTTATTTTGGTAAGGAACCCGATACCATTATTCAGCCCTATAATAAGGAACAAATCAGCTGGCTGTTGCAGACAACTGACAGCTGGCCTATTGCTTGTGCATCTTATGCCGGACAAATAGATAACCATTACCCCAATGATAAGCTACTACAATTTTTGAGTATGCATGACTTCATTTTCCCCTTCACCACTTCTCTCCAACCCATCACTGGAGCCCTATCAGTATTCACCGATGGGTCCTCCTTGGGAATGGCTGCTTATGTCTTTAATAACAAAACTGTCCTGTTTCAAACCCACTCCAAATCTGCGCAGCTTACAGAGCTACAAGCTGTCATAGCTGTATTCTCTGCATTCCGAGATGCCTCTTTCAATCTCTTCACAGATAGCGCTTATATAGCTCAGTCAGTCCCTTTGCTTGAAACTGCCACTCAAATAAAGAATGTCTCGGAAGCGACAACCTTATTTACTCAACTACAATCTCTTATTCAAAAAAGAAATTACCCCTTTTTTATTGGTCACCTTAGAGCTCATTCCAATCTTCCCGGTCCCCTTACCCTAGGAAACCATTTAGCCGATCAAGCCACTCGGCTACTGTGCTATGTTAACCAGGGCATGCATAACAACTCGGATAACCTTAACAAGGCTCTTAAAGCTCACCAATTACATCATATTAATGCACATACTTTAAGGCTTATGTTCAAAATTACCAGATAACAGGCTCATCAGATTGTTAAAGGATGCCCTTCCTGTGTAGCCCTTTTACCTACACCTCATTTAGGAGTGAATCCTCGAGGTCTCATACCCAATGCCCTCTGGCAAATGGACGTAACTCATATTGCTGAATTTGGTAAACTAAAATATGTGCATGTTACTGTTGATACCTTTAGCAGCTTTTTTTTTGCCACCCCACAAACAGGGGAAGCAGGAAAAAACGTTATTGCCCATGTGTTAACTGCCATGTCAGTATTAGGAATCCCACAACAAATAAAAACAGATAATGGCCCCGGCTATACCACTCACATGTTTGCCACCTTCTGCCAACATCTGGGCATAAAACACATCACAGGCATTCCATATAAGCCCCAAGGCCAAGGTATAGTCGAAAGAGTGCATCTGTCTCTAAAAAACATCATAGAAAAAATAAAAAAGGGGGAGTGGTACACCATCAAAGGATCCTCCAAAAATCTATTATCCCACTCTCTCTTTATTCTAAATTTTTTAAGCTTAGATCAAAAAGGACATTCTGCGGCTGACTGCTTCTGGCACCCTAATACCAGCACAAAACATGCCATAGTCCTATGGAAAGACCCAATGGATAATACCCGGCATGGACCCGATCCCATTCTAATATGGGCAGAGGATCAGTTTGTGTCTATTCCAAAGAACTAGATGCAGCCAGGTGGCTGCTGGAACGATTGGTAAAACAAATATATAATGACAACCTATCCAGTGTAGAGAACTCTCCCTGAAATGAACTCTGCTTTCTTGCAGGAGAGCAACCAACGCTAAAACTCATGTGGCTGTACAGCACCCCTGAAATCCTTCTGTGACGCTGGCACTCTGAGTTTTTATTTCAACCTAAGAGTGTATTGGCCAACGCTGCACACCACATCCGCCAGCACCAGCTGCTTGCGACTGAAGAGCCCATCCTTGCTACAGCTCCCTCGTGTTTCTCTCTCCCCCTCTTGCTTTCACCTCCCCAAACCTCCATTATGAAACCGCAGTAAGAGAATGTGGTGCATACCACACCTTCCCTTCGTCTCCACACATTATAACCAAAATGGGAGCACCCTGACTGCTGGCAGCGGTTCTCAAATACATATGAACCCTGTCAAGTTCTGAGGTGATGAACTGGATAGCCAATGACAGGCAACTGGGCATGATCGGTTCCAAGGCAGAGCCACCTAAGACAGAGACACAGCCTTTCGCCGCTGTTGCATTCTCCATGACTGGTAAGGCAATCTGCCTAACCGTTTGCACGGCCCAACCTAAGACAGGCACAGTTCCCCCCGAACTCAGGGTGCTTCATAAAATATAATAAAGAAGGGGGACCTGTGGGGAGCCGCCCGGAGCTACGTGCATTTGCGGTCTCCAGCAACATGGCGGTTTTCATAAGTACACCTACTCCACCCCTGTGCTTCCACCTTCTTCTTCCCCTTTCCCCAGTTTCCCGGGCAAAAAGTGTCACGCCTGCGCAACAAGATGTTGAAGCCATGACCAGCATTGAAGACTTGCAACCTATAGCAAGTGGTGTAACAGCATTTCATTGCCTTATATGGAAGAGCCGCTTCATCAGCCTATCACCCCCTGCTAATACCCTCCCCTTAGTATATATTCTGATGCTCTACCCTCAATAAATGGAGACTTGATCAGAATCCTGTCTTGTCTCCGTTTCTCTCGCCTCTTGTCCCCCAATTCCCACTCCCTCTTTCAGGTGCCGGTTCGTTTGACCTGCAGGCCAGGTCAACTTTACAGAAAAGTCATATTCAAATATAGGGGATTCCATGTACCACCCCCTCCCCTTCTCACATGTTCTCAGATTAATATCTTACATGAGTATGGTGCATTTGTTACAATTGACAAGCAAATATTGAAGCATTACTACTAACCATGATCAATTATTTACATTATGGTGTATATTTTACACTATATACTTTTATAGGTTTTGAAAAATTGTATAATGGCCTGAATCCATCACTGCAAAATCAAGAACGATTACAATGCCCTATAACATAGGCACCTATTCTTCTCTCCCTCTCCCCTCAGAACCTATAATAACCACTAAGTTTCAAGTGTTGTAGAATAATGTTCATAGTTACGTAAATTAATATTGATGACTTGACAGATTGGCCTGTTATCTTTTATTAGGCACTGCCCATTTACTCAAGAGATTATTCCCCTCTATTTGAGAATTTAGCAGGACTGCCCAGGATGGGACTTTAAAATTTTGTTCTTTTTTGTGTGGGTTTCCACCCACAATGACGACACCTATGCCAAGGTGAACACATTCATATTCTGTAGATTCATGCCACAGCTGCACCCTTTCCCACATATCCCCTTAATAATGATGTCCTCTACCAGTGACCTTCCCCAGCCAGTTTGCCAGAAGGACTTTCCCACCATTGTAGATTCAACCACAGACCTACAAAACCCCAGGGTTCACTAGTCCCTTCCTTTAGCTCTTTTCTAGTTCCATGGATAATCCAGCTCAACACTTCCCCCTACCCAGCTCACCCACACATTTTGGCACCATCATTTTGTGGATTCTTTTGGAGTAAATTTTCTGCATATATGGTCATGTCTTCTGCAAATACAAGTATTTTTATTTCTTTCTAATCTGGGTACTTGTTATTTCTTTTTCTTACCTAAATTTGTGTCTAAGACTCATAGTAAAATATTAAAGACTAATGATGAAAGTTGCGATCCTTTTTTGTTACTGATTTTAGAAGTTAATCTTTTTTGAATATGAGGTTTGCTGAGGGTGTTTTACACATGGCTTTTGTTTTGTTGAAAGAGACAGTATCTATTGCTGGTTTTCCCAGAGTTTTGATCAAGGAAGGGTGTTTGATTTTGTCAAATACCTTTTCTGCTTTCATGGAAGTAATTATGTTTTTTCCCTCAATTTTATTTAAGTGGTGTATCACATTGATTTTCATATGTTGATCTACCCTTGCATTACTTGGGTAAATCATCATTGGTCATGGATTATAATATTTGTAATGTGCTTTAGATTTGGCTTACTAATACTTTATTAAATATTTTTTGTATCTATGTTCATAAAGGAAATTGGCCTTAATTTTATTTTCATGTCTGTGTGAGGTCTTGATATCAGGGCAATGCTGATCTTAAGGAATAGAAGAGAATATTTTCCCTCTTCTTGAATTCTTTGAAAGAATTTGAGAAGCATTGGGGTTAATTCTTATTTTATGTTTGGGAAAATTGTTCAGTGTAGCCACTTAGACTGTAGTTACTTTGGTGGAGATTTATTATTGATTCAATTTCTATACTTATTATAGATTTATTGTAGTTTCCTATTTCTTCTTGAGTTAGTTTAGGTAAATTATGTGTTTCTAAGAATTTCTCCATTTTATCTAGATTATCCAATAGGTTGGTGTACAATTGTTCATAGTATTTTCTTATAATAGCTGTCATTTTTGTATAACCAGTACTGATGTCTCCATCACCATTTCTTACTTTAATTATTTGCAATTTTTATTTTTTCTTAGTCAGTCTAGCTAATGTTTTGTCAATTAGATTGATTTTCTCACAAAATGCACTTTTATTTATTTTTATTTTCTCAATTGGTTTTCTATTCTTAATTTCATTTATCTCCAAATTAATCTTAATTATTTCCTTCCTTCTGCTAACTTTGAGTTTACTTTGCTCCTTTCTCTAGTTCTTCAATGTATGAAATTAACTTTATACCTTTCTTCCATTTTAATCTTTGTGTTCATAGCTAAGATTTCCCTCTGAGCACTGCCTTCATGTAGACTGTAAGTTTCAATATTTTGTGTTTCAATTTTATTCATATTCAAATATTTTCTAATTTCCCATATGATCTCCTTTTAAAGCATTTTTTTTTTCCTTTAAGAGCATGCTACTTAATTTCACATATTTGTAAATTTCCCAATTTGCCTTTTGGTTTTTATTTTTGGCTTTATTCCATTGTGGTTAGAAAAATTACATTCTATATTTTTAATTTCATAGAAACTTACCTTGTGTCCTAACCTATCATCTATCCCAGAGAGTAATCCATGGGAAATGAGAATAATGTATAATCAGTTTTTGCTGTGTGAACTTTCTATGTATATATGTCTATGTATGTCTGATACAGTTGATTTATAATTTTCTTTATGTCCTGTAGTTCCTTGTTGATCATCTGCTAGATATTCTATACAATATTAAGATGGTGTATTGTAATTCCAATTATTAATGCAGAGCTATTTCTTCATTAATTTCTGTCAATGTTTGCTTCACATATTTTGGGGTTCTGTAGTTGGGGGCATATATGTTTATAATTGCTCTATCTTCTTGTTAAATTGACACCTGTATCAATACATAATGTTCTTTGACTTTTGTATTCTTTTTTCCTTTAAAACCTATTTTGTCTTTTATTAGTAGAGCCACCACCACTCTATTTTGGTTACAATTTGCTTGGTGTATTTTTTTCCATCATTTTACTTTCAATATACTTTTGTTTTTGGATCTAAGAAGAAACTATTGTAAAAGTAAACAACATATTCTTGAAACATTTTCCTTTATCCATTCTGCCAGTCTCTTTCTTCTGATTGGGGAGTTTAATCCATTTGTGTTTGAGGTAATTATAGATAAAGCAAAACTTACCTTTGACATTTTGCTAATTGTTTATGTTTTACACATTTTTGACTTTCATTTCCTCCATAAATACCTCACATTTTTAGATGATATTTTGTAATGAGACATTTTGAATCACCTCTCATTTCCCATATGTAGATTATTTTATATTTTTTGTGGTTATCATGGAGATGCATTTATTGGCCTAAATTCCATGCAAATTGTTGAGTAATATTTATTTTGTAAAAAGTGTGGGGTGTGGTCATTAGGCATTTACCATTCTGCACATCCCATTCTTGTGAGCTTCTTATGCTGGAGAGACTATAAAGCTAATCATTTCCAAGACTCCATGTCAGGTACTACAATGGATAAGAATCAGGTTCAAATAATTGCATGCTCCAGAGTAAGCATGGAAACATTGCTTTGATATTTGTTTTTTGTTTTTTCCTAAGTTAATAATCCTCTGATTTCCTCCTCGTCCAGAGAAATACTTGAAGCAACAAAGTTAAGTTCTATGTAGTCACCATGGTTGCATTTTCTTCAATCCTAATTACTGTATGCCAGGGAGGATGGTGTGTGTTTGATATCAATATCACATTGCTTGCCCCTGATTCTTGCAGTATGATTGTTGCAGAGGCAGGTGAGTACTTCATTACACTGAGAGTCAGACAGGAATCTCCTGTTCAAAGATTGCTACTTCAGCTTTTGCAATCGTTTTTTAACAAGCTATTCACTTTCTCCTTAAAATCATTTTAGGTTTCCATTTCCTGTACTAACTCTGATTGATATTCATAACTATAATCTATAAGTTTTTTAAAATGTAAAAACAGGTACAGTATGAATGAATGAGATTTTTAAAAACTATATTCTCATTAGCTTAGGAAGATTATTTTCATTTATGTTTCTTTATTCTTCTATAATGCTGCAGATGGATCAAATAACTGGAATTGGAACATTAACATGACATTTTCAGGATTTGGAGTTGTCCTAGGTGGTGCTGCATGGATGAATACTGGATATTGTGTACTGTCGTGGCTCCTGAGTGGACTGGGGGAGAGTGTGGGCTACAATGTGGACCACTGTCCATGTGCTGCAGCAGTTCTCCAGAATGTATCCACTGGGTGCAATGGATGTGCCGCAATGATGGAAGAGTTTGTTGATGTGGGAGGGATGGCGTGGGTGGGGTAGGGGGTATATAAGGACCTCATATTTTTTTAATGTAACATTTAAAAGAAAAAATAAATAATTTTTTTAAAAAAAGAAAACAATGGGGGAAAACTTCTAGGAAAGAGGTAGTTTTGTGCAAAACTTCTTAAGTGAACTTTTGAATATGAGTTAAGAATTTTACTATAAATATCAATTAGCTATCAATTAATCATGTCATTTTCAATTCTGGAGAGCTTAACCTCAGTGTTGCCTGTAAAACTGGATATTCTATTCTAGTAGAGGGGGAAATAAAATTCATGACCATGGAGCCAGTGATCATAGCGAAACTGGAATAGAATTTTTAGGAAATGAATAAAACAAAAAAGTAAAAACAAAAATCAATTAGGTAATAATGCACTGGTAAAAGAAGCTATGTTTTGAACACATTTGAATTGGAGTCCTCTGGAAGGCCTACATAACTTTTGTTATCTCTATTGTTAAAAAAAAAAAAAACAAAAAAAAAACTGCTTTATTGCCAATTGAAATTTGACCAAAAAGGCATCATCACATCAAATCCCTGGGAGTATTGCTATATCAGTAACTGGCTGCAGAGATTAAATTTCTGATCCCACAGGAAGACTGAGCTCACTAAAAGAATCAATTGCAACCATGATAGAATCATCAAAACCTATAGTGAATGTCCATGAAGATAAACCAGTTTGAAGTTTAAGGAAAGGAAAACACTTAGAAGTGATCAGAGATTATGACCTTACTGGATGCTAAAGGAGAATGGGGTCTATTGAGAAATGTAATGCATGGGAGAACACTGAGTCTCCCTGAGAACTATTCATCTTGAACTTTTGAAGCTGCATCACCAAAGTAATGTTTTTCTTTTTGTTTTGTTTTTTGTTTTTTGCTATTTTTGTTTGTTTGTTTTGGTCCAGTTAAGTTTCTCCTTAATAGCTCACTGCAATGTGTTAAGTAGCCAAAATCCATTTATTCCATTATGTCCTTATACATTAACAACAAAACACACGAGCAAATGTTACATGTAGTAGAAAATGTGATCACACTATAGAGATGGCTAAATTTACTTCTCTTTAAAGGTCCTACTTCACGTAAAATAATCTTCTCTGTTTAAGACATTTTGATTTCTGCTTACCAGAATTTAGTATATAAGACTTTAGTTAACAAATTGTGTATCAGGATTCTTGTTGAGTATGCCTTCTTGCCAATTTCCTTTCCATACTGCTTTAATTAAATGGCACAGATGAGAAAATGCTCTGGACATTTCATTTGGGAATATTATCCAATATGAGACTGAATTTTGTACTCCATGGCTGATTCATTGCTTTTGCTTATAATTCTTCTAAGTAACACTTGACTGGGGCAGAGACTCAGTTTGAATTCAGGGAGATTATATTGAAAATGTATGCCTTGAAATAAAGTACAGAATTTAATTAAACTTATGGATTAGAGAGTAGGACAAGGTTATTAAACACATGTGAATGTGTTACTGAATGTCTCTTTGAATTTGGCTCAATCAGTGAGCTTATTTTCTAAAATGTTTTACTGTAATTGGTGATAGAGACTTGGAATAAGCATGTTAAAGTAGAGATATAAATGAGAAACAATCATGCAGAAAGACCCAAAAGCCAACAGCCAACAGTGTAGTTCAGCATGGAAAAAAAAAAATGAAAGTACCTGCTCAAAATTAAATTTCAAAAATAACTCCTTTGCATGTGTGTGGAAAAGATTTTCATTTTTTTCAAAGTTACATATTAGAAGGCAAAGAAGCTGAGTGGTAAAGTCTCATTTCAGTGTCTTGTGATTTATGCTATGATGAGGTGTGGATATTTGGAGTATTGTCAGAAATTAAAGCAGATTGAAAAGATCCATATTTAAAGCATATATTGTTTAATTGTATACTTTTATGTAGAGGATAAGAGAAAATACAAAGTATAGGTTAGTTATAAAAAATAAGTGTGATATATTACTCTCCCCAAATACATTCTGTATATTATTACTCAATTAAGATATCCATTCCTTGTAGGTGGAAGTGTTTATAAAATTATTTTCATGAAAATTTAAGAATCCTTTAGAATTGAAATTATAAAATAATATTTAAATTTAACTTATAATATGTTGCAATTTATAAAATATATTTGTGAATGTCTCTTCCAACAAAGATTTTTCAAAAGTACTACATTCCTATTATCAAAATATTCTAATCAATCTGATAACTCTTATACATTTTATTTCAGCAGAGACCATCAGGACTGTGGCACTTTGATATTATTGATGAATTCCAAAATGAAATACTAATAACGTTTGTAAACTAGTCTGTTCCACTGGGCTCATGACACCCTTTAACTATATTAAATTTAGAGATTTTACTTTTACTTGACTAAAATTAATATTAGGGCTTTGATTAAGCCACTTTGGTAGGACATTGAGACCCCACTGCTTTGGGGTGGGGTCGACACTCACACAGAAAATGACATGGCAGAGGAGAGAGCTTAGTTTTGATGCAGGAGCCCCTCCGAGAGAGACAAACCTGATATTTGATAGTTTTACAACTGCCCTTGTGGAGAAAGCAGAGCAGCTGAATCCCAAAGCATGCCCTGGGAAGATGGATAGGCTATATGCCAGCCTACATCTGATATCAGAAGAAACTGGGACCATGGAACCTTAAGAGGAAAGGGAAGGCTGAACCCTTGCATACATCACCCACCATCTTTCATCAAGACATGGCAATGGACTTTGGGTGAGAAAGTACCACTTATAGTTCCTTGAATTGGATTCCTAAGGGTTTTGTCACTGTAAGCTTCTACCCAAATAAATACCCCTTATAAAAGCCAACAGATTTTTGATACTTTGCATCAACCTCTCTTTGGCTGACAAATACAAGGACCTATTCTGGGGATAGACAACTATTCACTTTTGCAAACTGTACAAATTTTATTTTCTATATGACATAGTAGTATAAATATTTTAGATTTCCTTATAATTCATATTCTGATTATTACCTGCTCCCAGGTAAGATAAGAATAGGAGTAAAATGCAACCTAAATCCAGTGGCATGTACACAAAGATGTGAAGACTTACCTTCAAGGTATCTAGAGTCGTAAATCAGGCAACATAATTGGGTCTTTAGTCCCTAGGGACATTTGATCTTCATCAACTTCAATTAAATAAAGATTGCAGGAAGTTAATTCAAGTTTAGACTAAGCAATGCTGGCCTTGATCACATGGGAATTATAAATATGCTTAAATAATTATTTTATAAAAATTCAGTTACATTATTTTAACAACTGACTAAGAGTTTAATAAATGATATAAGATTTTCTAACACTGTTCTTCTTACACTAAAAATAGTCGAACTCTAAGCACCGATCTTTTTTTAGTGGATTGGTCTCTCACTGCATCTTTGTACAGGAAGGCTTTAAATTCTTTCATCCATCAAACTGGATATGAAAATCATTTATTGACATGAACTGATAAAGAATTATATTGATCATTTAAACCCTGTTTCATTTTTATCCTCCTCTCACAGTGAAAAAGTTGGAGATGTAGACAATTTACAACTGGAGTGTTAAAATTTATATGAGCTTGAGTATACATTATGCCAATATCCTATTCTCTAAATTAGTAAACACTGAATAGAAAATAAATGACCTAGCAGTTAGAAGGTCCCTCTTTGCCATCGGTTAAGGTGTGTGTGTGTGTGTGTGTGTGTGTGTGTGTATAGAGTAAACATACCTTAATTGCACCATTCTTTCAGGTGAAGCACATTCTCCTTCAATGAGTTTAGTAAATAAGAAAGATAAGTACAATGATGATTTTATGTGGATAAAATAAAAGTTGGACTTATTAGAAAGGTTATAGTTGGGGAATTTAACTGAAAGCAGTAAGAGCTGTGTGGAACACTCAAGGATAAATGGCCAGATAAAGGCTGCTAGTGAAAGAGGGATTTTTGAGAAGCAATGGTTTTTAGAGTAACTTCCCATCGTTGTTTTTTGTTGTAGTCAAATTGATAGCAGATTTGTTAAATAAAATGTGTAAAGCACATTTTTAATATTCTAGTAAGATATTATAGCTTAATTTTCCTTTATATTGAGTTATGATAAAGTTTCTTTTTGATTTGTACCATTAACATGCTAGAATATTTAAGTTCCTTTCACTGTTTAGCAATCATATTCAATGTTTACATTGTGTTTTGTGGCTTTGTTACTTCAGCACAAAAGCAGGAAATGAATCATTCTGAAAGTTATATTTTTTCAGTTAAATTCACAATGTTGCATCAAATAATACACAGATTTAAGCTTCATTGTAGTTACAATTTTGCTATTGATTGTTCAAGTATACTATTCATTTATTTTGAATTGAATTTATAAATGCACTTGAGTGTTTTACATTTTATCCTATGGTGTAGGCTCTTTATATTTTTATTTTCTTCAAATACTTTTTTTAAAATGCTTTCACTTGACTAGGAAATTTATAATTTGCATTCAAACTGGTATACTAATTTGCATTCAAACTGGTATACTTTAGGGAATTAAAAAGCTAAATTCTCATAATTAGGCAGTGGTGATAGGTAACATCTCAGACAGTCCAGGAAAACCTATATCATATTTCCAACTTCTAAGCAATACACTCCTTAAAATAGACTACCATTACTTTATATTGACTTTCAATAATCTCAGAAAGAAGGTGTGGTTATAACACTAGATATTTGAATGGTTTAAATTCAAATTCTAAAGGCTAAATGGAGATTTTATATTTAATTCTATAAATGTTGTTCTGAAGAAAGAAAGGTTTTGCCTAAATAAGTAAACATAATCACTACGGCATATTAATATAAAATAATAAAAATAAAATGGCTGGGGTAAATTTGACTTTTAAAAATATGGTTTATAGACAAACTGGAAGTCAAATCTTAGGTTCACTCCTGTTTAACAGTGTATTCTTTGAGAAAGTGCTCAAAATATATAATGCTAAACTTCATTTGTAAAATAAGGAAAATAAAAGCCTACTATGTTAAGTTTGTGTGATGGTTAAGTAAAATATGAAATATAAAACAATTTGGATGGTGCCTTATTGATTATGGATGATCATTACATATTGATTTACTTCCTACCAATCATAAACATTAAGTTGACAGACAACTCATTTTCAATGTATTGATAAATTGTATGAGTAAGTGTGCTTTATGCTTGCACATTTTTGTCATGTAAGTATTTTATAAATTTGTATAAAGTAGCAGTATCTACTTCCACAATTTTGAAAGACATCTGAGATTGGTTTTCACTTTTTCTGCTGTCACTTTTTTTCCTTTCAAATGCTTTCATACTATTATTGTTCAACTGTTTTGGATATTTTTTGCAAATATAACTTAGTCTTTGTTTCTTAGAAGAAACTTATTTCATATATAAATATTTTGAGAGTCTGTAAACTCCCTTGTAGAAACAGAATAAAATAAGCCCCCATTAATTAAAGAAAATATGAGGTTAAAATTTTAACTTTGCTTTTAAAGTGGCATCAGATTTTCTTTCACAGTTCCTATGAAAAAAGAAAACAGACCCCCAAACAAGTGAAAATGTGGAATTCTGTGCTGACATTGATGCTTTCATTCCCAAATCTAGTTTTTAATTAAAAAAACCTAGATTATCTGGCTAATAATGTTGAGGTAACAGTCTCAAACAAGATTAAATGTCACCGTGTTGAACACTCTATCAAAAGTGAAAATAAAAGGTTATGCTTTTCTTCTCATTTAATGTAAAAAGAAATAGCTCATTTGTCCTCAAATTATTTCAATACATCTCTTGTGCATGCCCATTTGAAAAGCCAATTTTTTTTGTTTCCATACATTAAAGCATTTTAGAACATGTCATAGATTAATGTAAAAAGTCATAAAATATCACTATTTTAGGAAAGAATATTAATTCCTTAACTGTATTTATTAAACAAGTTACATGTAAGTAACATTATATGGGGAGGTTTTATCATAATGATCCTTATTATATGGATAACTGAAGTAAGCTCTCTGTTCAATTATAAAACAACAACAAACATCTCAGTATGGTTATTTCTGGCATTGAGTATATATGAGTTTATATAGCTTTTTTCACATAGTGGTTAAAATAAGAAGTGCTTCTGAAAGTTTCTAATCCTAAAACATGTAACTCTTTTCATACTTTGAAACATCGAGCTATTTCACGTTCTTGTATAAAGGTTGCACAAGCATCCTTTACGTCGTCTTCCCTTGTTAAGCAAGTTTTCTTTGTAATTCCTAATTAATCTGGTAAAGTTTTATTTAGTTGGATCATTTACTAAAAATTAAAGTTTATGCTACTTTCTCTGACACAAGATATTTTTAATCTTCCCAATCTCAACAATAGAGATGATATTTTGCTTCCCTTTCCAGTGGGCTTCTATTTTGCAGGACAGAATTACCTAGAAACTAGCAATTAGTTCTCCAATTAGTTCTTGTTTTTTGCCAGGGGAAAGCTGTGGTGATTTTCTAGGTATGATGGACTAGGATGAGGAGATGCTGACAGAGATTCATGCCATTGTTGAGCTCTGAAGAGAATTCATCTGGATGGAATGATATTTGGAGAAGTTCCAGTTAGATTACAAAATAGATAGGGTTTTGCAGATTATGCAAGTAAAAGTCCACATATGTTTTGTATTCACAGAAATATAAAAGGACCTCCACAGAAATCCACATTGATATGAAACTTTAACTTGTCTGTCTGGCATTCAGAGGGGCACCTTGCTTGGTATAGTGCTATGATTATATCATCTTGAACATTAAATAATATTACCTATGAGTTTGTATTATTAAGTGAAGTCTGATGTGACATTGGAGTATATATGTGAGCAGAGGAAATCCATGCAATATATGTGACCATGGTTCCATGCCACACCATTCACATATAGTGTTAGCAAAGCCCCGTGAGCACAGATTTTGGTGTAGACATGGTTTGTAGGAATTCAAAAACTGAAAGCAAGTACAGTCATACCTTGGTACTTGACAGCTTTGAAATATTTTGAATTTAGTACTCTGATGCATTTTGACATGAAAATTTGTTTGGTACTCGACATGCAAGCTAGAACTTGTTGGTGTTGTTTGCCTCAGGGCATGCTACCCTTTCCAGCTGAAACAAAGTGCTAAGCATTAGTCATGCAGTAGTCTTGCCCTGTGCATTGCAGTCTTAGGTTTGTCTCTGGGGTCATTTTGTGTACTTTTGCATTTTTTCTCATCATGGATTCTGAGAAAATGAGCAGTGACAGTGCTGAGCAGAAAAGAAAACTACTTCACAAAAATATTAAGCATGGGAAACGGACTTTGGCCCAGTGGTTAGGGCATCCGTCTACCATATGGGAGGTCCGCGGTTCAAACCCCGGGCCTCCTCGACCCGTGTGGAGCTGGCCATGCGCAGTGCTGATGCGCGCAAGGAATGCCGTGCCACGCAAGGGTGTCCCCCGCGTGGGGGAGCCCCACACGCAAGGAGTGCGCCCGTGAGGAAAGCCGCCCAGCGTGAAAAGAAAGTGCAGCCTGCCCAGAAATGGCGCCGCCCACACTTCCCGTGCCGCTGACGACAACAGAAGCGGACAAAGAAACAAAATCAGACAAAGAAACAAGACGCAACAAATAGACACCAAGAACAGACAACCAGGGGAGGGGGAGAAATTAAATAAATAAATAAATCTTTAAAAAAAAAAAAAACAATATTAAGCAAAAATAAGAAATAATAGACAAATATGAGACCAGTATTCATATTACTGATCTTGCCAGGGAATACAGTATGCCCTGAACAACATCTCCACCATCATTAAGAATAAAGAAGCTATAAAAAGGCTGATTTTGCAAAAGGAATTAAAACAGTAACAAAGCAGTGTTCCCAAACACTCGAGGAAGTTGAAAAGTTGTTATTTATTTGGGTAAATGCAAAACAGTTAGCAGGTGACAGTGTATCAGGAGTCATGATATATGAAAAAGTGAAAGTATTGCATGACAATCTTTCAAAACATAAATGGGAACTGGGTCTTAAGTGATGAAAGTGTGGAAGTTTTTAAGGCCGGCCATAGCTGGTTTGATATTTCTAAAAAGAGGACCAATATCCACAGCGTTGTGAAGCATAGTGAGGCAGTCAGTGCTAGTAAAGAAGTTGTTGATGAATTCATCAGTGAATTTTAAGACTATGTACAGGCTGAGGGTTTTATTCTCCACCAAATTTTTAACTGTGATGAGACAGAAGTATTTTTGGAAAATTATGCCAAGTAGAACTTAGATCACAAAAGAAGAAAAAGCATTACCAGTCCACAAACCAATAAGGACAGGGTCACTTATGTTGTGAGGGAATACTAGAGGGGACTTAAAACCCAAGCCTCTACTGGTCTATAGCAGTGAAAACCATGAGGTATCAAGAAGTATAATGTCATAAAAAGCAAAATCCATGAAATGTGGAAGGCAAACAGTAAAGCTTGGGTCATGACACAATTTTTCACTGAGTATATAAATGAATTGTATGGTCTCTCAGTGAAAAAATATTTGTTGGAGAAAGAGTTGCCTCTGAAAGCTCTCCTACTTTTGGACAATGTGCCAGCCCATTGGAGGTGACTTACTGAAGGAGTTCAGCTTCATCACTGTAAGGTTCCTGCCCCGCAGCACTACTCCTCTTGTTCGACCCATGGACAAACAAGTCATTTCAAACTTTAAAAGTTGTACACAAATGTGCTTTTCCAGAGGTGCTTTGAGATCACCTCTGACATCCAGTTGACTTTCACAGTATCCTGGAAGGAACATTTCCATATCCTGCACTTCCTTAAACTTATTGGTAAGGCCTGGAATGGGTCTTTTATAAGACAATGAATTCAGCATGGAAGAATTTGTGGCCAGAAGCTGTGATTCAGAGAGATTTCAAAGGGTTTTATGCTGACCCCAAGCCTGCAGGTACAGAGGGTACAGTTGTGCAGGATATTGTATATTTGGGCCAATTCACGGTTCTGGAGTCCAATGCTGCTGATGTTGAGGAGTTAGTGGAGGAACATTGAGAAAGCTCAGCACTGAGGAGCTGCAGGAACTACAGAAGGTGCAGTAACAAGAGGTGGCTGAAGAGATTACTTCAGGCAAGAAGGAGATAAGGGAGGATATCCCCAGTTCCTGGATAAAAGAAAAGTGAAAAATGGGCAGAAGTTATAAACTTTGTGGAGAAGTACCATCCAGACAAAGCTCTGACAAGCAGAAATGTGAATTTATGGAATGACCAAACAATTTCACACTTTTAAGGAATTGGGAACCAATCTGTGGACCCCTGACATGGGGGAGAGGCATTCAATTGCTTGAGCCACCTCAGTTCACTGGTTTGTCACTTCTCATTGTCTTCCCTCTGTGTCTCGTTTTTGTTCTGTCATCTTGTTGCATCAGCTTGCTGCATGGGCCAGCTCACCACCACATGGGCCAATTCCACCTTCACCAGGGGGCTCTGGAATTTGAACCCGGGACCCCTCATGTAGATGAGAGTCCAACTGCTTGACCACATCTGCTTGAGCCCTATAAAGCTTTAGTTAATAACTTTAGTAGCATTTTTTTCCCTGTGTTTTGAACAAGAAACCCCTCATTTCCATTTGCACTGGGTTCTGCTAAATAATGTAACCAGTCCTACCTGGGCAGTGAACATATCAGTAATAAAGTAGACTAAAAATCGGGGTTCCTTTCTTAAATATTCAGGACAATGTAAACTCCTCAGAATAAAGTTATCGCATAGGAAGGAATTAGCTCTACTTTGCTAAAATTTAATTTCCTTCCGTATAAGTAGGACTGGATCTGAAAGAAGGTGTTATTTTATGTTGTGGAGAAATGTTTGTGTTGTGTACCTCTGGTTTTATGTACTTCTCTACTAGATTTTAAGTTCCTTGACTGTTGAAATTATATTTCACTCATTTAACTCTATATGTCACACCATATTAGTGGTCCAGGCATCTTCACTCAGACCTTGGATATCAGAACTCTTCATCATTTGTGCTACACCCTAACTTTCAGTGTGTTTTCATTCCTGACAATCTTCTAGAGCATACATTGTCTTTGCTGTTGAAAAAGTAGACTACCTGGTAACACACAACTGCAAGGGTGAAAATTAATCAGTACCTTATAGGTGGAGGACTATTAACACTTCACTTTCTTTGCTATGGGTTGAGATAATTCCATATTGGCTTCAGAGAATTCCTGTAGAATGAAACAGAGTCATTCTCTTTGATTCACACACTTATTTAGCTGTTTTTCTTTTCCTGACCCAATTTCTAACTTTTCTAACAATTGTTTCTGGAAATCATCCCAATAAATATCTTTTACACAGAATCTTTTCTCAGAGTCTGTTTAATAGGGAACATAACCTAGGGCATTAAAATACCATATGCATCTAACAGGCAACCAATAAATATTTTATTGAATTCAATTGAGAACACCTGTATATAGAAAGAGTGATTGAATTCTCCATATATTTAAATAGGCTATTATTATAAATTTCTTAATAGGTCATTAGGTCTCACTTTCAATAATCCT
The DNA here is from genome assembly GCF_030445035.2 of Dasypus novemcinctus. Taxonomy (NCBI): domain Eukaryota; kingdom Metazoa; phylum Chordata; class Mammalia; order Cingulata; family Dasypodidae; genus Dasypus; species Dasypus novemcinctus. The sequence continues at coordinate 58,388,203 of NC_080673.1, forward strand.
ACATCCCATACCATAGCATTACTTTTTTTTTTAATAATCCACCCTCCTTGCAGCTTACTTATTGTTTTGCTCTCTGTGTCCATTCACTGAACGCTCTTCTGTATTTTTCACTTGTCTCCCTTTTTGTTGCATCACCGTCCTGGGTCAGATCTCTGGGGCACTTGCAGGCTGGGTGGCACTCTGTGGTGCTTGCGGGCTGGTGGCTTTCCATGGCATGTGGGCAAGCCTGCCTTTACAAGGAGGACCCAGGACACAAACCCATGTTAGGTGCGAGCCAAACTGATTGAGCCACTGCCGCTTCCCCATAGCATTACTTTTTAATGTCATCCAAGTGAGAGAGTTATTTGTATCATTCTGAATAAAATGTTAACCTTTAAAGATTCAAAGACTTCATATATTTAGACCTATTCAGTCATAAGTAGCACAATTATATATTCTCCTTCCACCTTTAACAATTTATGGTTTGAAAATGTTCATTCTTCATAGCACAACTTTAGAGTATCTTTGAAGAATGAATCATTGATATGAGCAAATCGGTAACTATCCTATGTCAGAAAATACACTTGGAATAAATAAGGAAATAAAATGAGAACAATCAATCAAAATTATTTAAATTATCAAAAGTAAAATTATTTGTTGATGGAGATTTTGTCAATTGAAGAAAACCAATGATTTTAACCCATTCTATTTTGAGAAACTAGTATTTAGCACCTGGATATCTGTGAAATAATCATGATTTTTCTCAGTAATCCATGTTATGAATGACCAAGTGATATATATTCACTTTTAAAATATATTTTGCTGTTATTATATGTCACTATAGAAGTCTAAATTGAGATGCTTTTTCACTTATACATAGCCTACTTTCTTCTTTCTGTATTCCCTCGCTGATATAATAGGAACTGTTGAGTATTCTTTCTGACCATATAGGGAAAGGGGAATTGGGAGAGCAAACACAGGGTATAGTTGTGAAAAAGCCATTAAGAGCCTTTTTCTTTATATGTAAGTTTCTCCATATTTTCTCAAGCAAAAAGAGACAGAAAGATGAATATGGTCACATAAACACTTTCCTTAAATCATTAGCAAGGCAAATGATTTTGGAGTATTATAATCATTCTGCCAATGGGTTTATTCTAAAAAATTCTTTTAGCAACATGAGATCATAGATTATTATACTTTTGTTTCTACAATATTCTTAGAGTTTAGTCAAGGATTGATCAAAATTTGTTCAATTAGCGAATTATTAGTGATTTCAAGTCTTAAGTTTCTCATTTAGCATTTGGAGTTATCCCACTGGTATGTAGGGTGATAATAATTAACACATTTTTATTCATTCACTTATTCAACAATTTTTTAATTAAATGTTTTATAGGAATTACTGAGACATTGGGTCTGAATAATGAGTTACAAGAGGAAAGGCTTTTGCAAATGGTTTGTTTCATGAAGGATATGCAATTCTCCACAATTCCCCAAATTTTCTCTTCAATCCATAATGGAAACTAAACTTTCATACTTAAGTTGTAGTTACTTGACTCTAAGTTTTTCCAATTCTTTTCAGAGCAGTTACTTAAAATACTATATTTCTTTCTTTAAATATATTTTTATTGAAGTATATCATTCATATATGAACATGCATAGGCAATAAGTGTATATAGTAAAGATTGTGAACTTACAAAACCAATATACATATATTCCTTATCTTACATTTGGTGTATTTTTCCCCCAATCCGTACTATTTTTTAATGTATTTTTGTTACAGATATTGTGAACTTGCAAAACAATCATACAGATGTGTAGATTTCCCATACAACTCCATACCCTGGTGGAACATCTGTTACTGATTATGATATAATATCATCAGACTATTACCACCAACCATGGTCCATAGTATACACTTGGCACACTTTTTCTGTACACCTCCATTATCAACACAGTACATCTTTGGCATTGATCCAAGTATATGATAGTATTGCTGTTAACCACAGTCTATAGGTCACACCAATTGTAGTTTTCCCATGCTTTTCCATATTGCCACCACCTTGCAATAGTGATGTATATCTGCTCTAGTTCACAGAAAGACTCCTTGCATTTGCACCCTTAACCACTCTACTCATTTACCTCTGGGTTCACTGTGTTATTCAGTCCCTAGATTATTCTTTAGCTTTCTTTCAATTGACATTTACTTCCCCAGACTACTCTTTTCAGCCACAATCCCATTTATAAACCAGCTGCTTATCACTATAATGTTTTACCATCAACTCAATTCCTTTCTACACTTTTACAGACAAGTTAATTAAAATTTCTGCATACATTAAGTATCAGTAGTTCTTCCCAATTGTCCTCTTATCTCCTAAAAACCTACACTCTAGATTTTGACTTCATGTGTTTATTAATCATATTTAGTTCACATTAATGAGACAATGCAATATTTGTTCTTTTGTGTCTGGCTTACTTTGATTAGCATAATCTCTTCAGGATTCATCCCTGTTCCATATGTGTCCCAATTTAATTTCTTCTTACTGCAGAATAGTATTCCATCGTAATGTATATACCACATTTTATTCATCCATTTATTGGTTGATGGGCACTTTGTTTCCATCTTTTGTCAATTGTGACTAATGCTGGTATGAACATCAGTGTGCAGGTGTCTGTGTCCTAGTTTTTAGTTCTTCTGTATATATTCCTAGTAGAGAAATTGTTGGATCATATCATAGTTTTATATTTAGCTTCTTGAGGAACCACAAAACCATCTTCCACAGAGGCTGCAGCGTTTTACAATCCCACTAATAATGAAGGCATGTTCCTATTTCTCCACATACTCCCCAGCACGTACTGTCTTTTCTTTTTTTTAATATTGGCCATTTCATGTGGTGTGGGATGATATCTTATTGTTGTTTTGATTTACATTTCCCTAATAGCTAGTGATATGGAACCTTTTCTCATGTGCATTCTGGCTATATATACTTCCTCTCTGAAGAAATGTCCATTTAAATCTTTTGCCCATTTTTCAAATGGATTGCTAGCTCTTTTATTATTGAGTTGTATGACCTCTTTATATAGAATGGAAATCAAACCCTTATCAGGTATGTGGTTTCCAAATATTTTTTCCCATTGAGTAGGCTATTTTTTTCACTTTCTTGATGAAGTCCTCAGAATTATAGAAGTGTTTAAATTTGTCCATGTTTTCTTTCATTGCTAATTCTTTCAGTAGAAGATTTAAATATCCTCTACTACCACCAGGTCTTGAAAATATTTCCCTAAATTTTCTTCTCAAAGCTTTATGGTACTTGCTTTTATATTTAGGTCTTTGATCCATTTTGAGTTATTTTTGTATGAGGTGTGAGATAGGGGTCTTCTTTCTTTCTATTGGCTATCAATATCCAGTTCTCCCAGCACCATTTGTGAATAGACTGTTCTGTCCCAACAGGGTGGGTTTGACAGGCTTCTCAAAAATCACTTGGCCATAGATGTGAAGGTCTGTTTCTGAGCCATCAATTTGGTTCCATTGGTCTATGTGTTTATCTTTATGCCACTACCATGCTGTTGTACAACTGTAGTAAGGTAATATGACTTAAAATCTGGAAGTGAGGGTCCTCCAACTTCACTTTTCCTTTTTAAGTTATTTCTTGCTATTCAGGTCCTCTTGCCCTTCCAGATAAATTTGATAATTGTGTTTTCCATTTGTTTAAAAAATGCTGGTGGAATTTTTGTTGCGTTTACATTGAATCTGTATATCAGTTTGGGTAGAATACAAGTACTTTACATCCTTGGTTAAGGTTATTCCTAAATATTTGATTCTTTTAGTTGTTATTGTAAATGGAATATTTTTCCTAACTTCCTCCTCAGATTGTGCATTACAATTGTTTAGAAACACCACTGATTTTTACATATTGATCGTATATCCTGACAATTTACTGAAATTGTTTATTAGCTCTAGCAGCTCTGTTGTAGATTTTTTGAGACTTTCTAGATATAGGATCATATCATAGGATCATAAGTGAATAGTGAAAGATTTACTACCTCCTTTTCAATATGTATGCCTTTTATTTCTTCTTTTGCCTGATTTCTAGAGCTAGAACCTTTAGCACTATATTGTCCAACTATAGTGATAATGGACATGCTTGTCTTGCCCCTGATCTCAAAATGAATGCTTTCAGTCTTCACCATTGAGTACAAAGCTAACTGTGGATTTTCACATATGGCTTTTTCATGTGGAGAAAGTTTCCTTCAATTCTTATCTTTTGTAGTATTTTTATCAAGAAAGATTGCTGTATTTTTTCAAATGCCTTTTTTGTGTCGATCAATAAGGTCATGTGATTTTTCTTCTTTCACTTATTAATGTGGTATATTAAGCTGTTTGATTTTCTTGTGTTGAACCACCCTTGCATGCCTGGTATAAAACCCACTTTATCATGATTAATAATTATTTTACTGTGATGTTTGATTTTATTAGCAAGTATTTTATTGAGGATTTTTGCATCTGTATTCATTAGAGAAATGGGTCTCTAATTTTCTTTTTCCTATAATATTCTTTATCTGGTTTTGGTTTTAGGGTGATATTGGCTTCATAGAATGAGTTTGGTAGTGTTACTTCTTGTTCAATTTTTTGTAAGACCTTGAGTAAGATTGGTATTAAATCTTCTTTGAATGCTACTAGACCTCACCTGTGAAACTAGTCCTGGGCTTTTCATTTTGGGGAGGTGTTTGATGACTGTGATATGTAATTGAATATTATTTACAATGTGTGAAGTATTGTGCAATCACAGTAAAATGTAGCTTGAGTTAATAAATTACCAGAGATCTGGTTTCTATGAACGATTTATGTGTAAACAACTTTTACTGAATACAAACACAGGGATGCCTCAATATGAGTCCCTGCTCTGTAAATTCTATTTTTCCCAAGGAATCATAGCAACTGCCTAAGATGATATATATTGAGCATTGAAACTATGTGTTCCTGTAGTTTTTAGTTTACTGACCCATTTACAGAATAGAGCAGTTTGGGATATGGTGTCCCTCCTCAGAGGAATTTGCCACTCTCTTGGAGATGGGCATTGTTGTTCTAAAAGGAGCTGATAAATCATGAGTTGCATGACCACCCTGAGATCATAGATTTTGTCTTTTATAAAAGCAGAGTTCTTTTTGGTTGCCAGTCAAAATCTCAACCAGGAGAAGGCACTCTGCCTGGAACTGTTTTTTCCAATCAGGGCTCTGATAGGATGCAAAAGGGACTTACCAGTCTCCTGAGAGATGAGATGTTGTGTTTCCCAGATTTGGGGGTGGTTAAATATACGTACATTCATTCCTATGTCTTTGAATAATTTCTCTTCTTTGTGTTTGCTCAATTGTTATAACAATTGTTATAACAATAATATAATCTGAATTCATTTGATTAAACAAAGCTGCCTTTGCATACCATTTAGAGTTTGTGCCTGTTCCTTAGCAGAACAGACTGTTTCAATCTCTTTACTTGTGATTGATTTGTTGGGTCTTTATTTCTTCTAGGATGAGTGTTGGTTGTTTGTACATTCCTAGGAGTTTTTCCATTTCATCTACGTTACCTAAGTTTTTGATATGAAGTTGTTAAGAGTATCCTCATTTCTGTGGAGTCAGTAGTAATGCTCCCATTTTCATTTTTTAGCTAATTTATTTGCATCTTCTCTTTTTTTAGTCAGTCTAGCTAAGGGTTTGTTGATTTTGTTCATCTTCTCAAAAAAAAAACAACTTTTGGTTTTGTTAATTCTCGCTATAGCTTTTTTTTTTCATTTATTTCATATATTTCTGCTCTAATCTTTGTTATTTCATTCCTTCTACTTTCTTCAGGATTATTTTGCTGTTCTTTTTATAGTTCCAGAAAATGGTTAGTTAGGTCATTGATTTTAACTCTTTTCTTTTAATGTAAGCATTGAGGGCTGTAAATTTTTCTATCAAGACTGACTTCCCTGCTTCAGATAGGTTCTGATATTTTGTGTTTTCATTGTCATTCATCTTGAGATATTAATTGATTTCTCTTCAAATTTCTTCTTTGACCCACTGATTATTTAAGAGTGTGTTGTTTACTCTCCATATATACATGAATTTTTCCTTTTCCTATTGCTTGATGATTTCCAACTTTATTTCATTCTGGTCAGAGAAAGTGCTTTGTATACTTTCAATTTTGATAAATTTATTGAGATCTGCTTTGCAACACAACATATGATCTATCCTAGAGAAAGATTCATGAGCACTTGAGAAAAATGTATACCCTGCTGTTTTGGTGCAGTGTTCTGTATATGACTATAAGGTTTAGTCCAGTTTTCATGTAATTCAAGCACTCTCTTTTTCATCCTCTGTCCAGATGTTCTATCCAATGCTGAGATAGGTGTACTGAAGTCTCCAACTATTATTGTAGAAATGTCTGTTTCTTCCTTCAGTTTTGCCAGTGTTTGCCTCATGTATCTTGGGCCATCCTGGTTAGATGCATACACATTTATGACTATTATTTCTTCCTGATGACTCATCCCTTATATTAATATTAATGTCCTTCCTTATCTCTAATAACAATTAGATATCATCTAACTATAGCAACCAAAGATTTTTTTTTTTGGTTTGTTTTTGTTTTTATTACTGCATGTGTGGAATATCTTTTTCCAACCTTTCACTTTCAAACTATTTGTTTCCTTTGGTCTAAGGTGAGTCTCCTACAGACAGGATATAGAAGACTCATATTTCCTTACCTATTTCACCAGTCTGTGTCTTTTGATTCAGTAGTTTATTCCATTAATGAATGTGTCATGATTAGGAAAGAGCTGGGTGATGTGGGAGGAGTGGGGTGAGGGGACCTCATATTTTTTAATGTAACATTTAAAACAATAAAGAGAGAAAAAATAAATAAAGTATTCAATGTTATAACTGTAAAGGCAGTTCTTATTTCATTCATTTTGATCTTTAGGTTTTATCTCTCATTTTATTTTCACCACTCTTTTGACATTTTTATTTACTGTTACTGATACAATCATCATTTCTAGACTCTTTTCAAGCCTCTCATTCCTGTCTTTCCTTTGCAAGCTGTAACATTTCCTTTAGTATTCCCTGCAGTTTGTCTTTATTTTTAATAAACTCTCTCAATTTCTGTTTATCTGAGAATATTCTAATCTTGCCCTCATTTTTGAAAGATAATCTTGATGAATATACAATTCTTGGCTGGCAGTTTTTCTCTTGCAATATCTTAAATATATCACACAACTGCCTTCTTGCCTCCATGGTTTCTGATGAGAAATTGGTACTTAATCTTATTGGGTATTCCTTGTCTGTTATGCATTGCTTTTCTCTTGCTACTCTCAGAATTCTCTTTTTGTCTTTGGTTTTGACATTTTGATTAATATGTGTCTTGAAGTTGATCTACTCTGATATATTCAGATGGGAGCACATTGTGATTCTTGGACACAGATATCTATATCCTTCGATAGGGATGGGAAATATTCTACCAGTATTTCTTCAAATATTCCTTCTGCCTCTTTTCTCTTCTCTTCTGCTTCTGGGACACTGATGACATGTATGTTTACATGCCTCTCACTGTCATTTAATTCCTAGAGACCTTGTTCAATTTTTTCCATTCTTTTCTTCATCTGTTCTTTTGTATGTTCGCTTTCAGAGGTCATGTTTTTGAGTCCACCAATCCTTTCTTCTGCTTCCTCATATGGGCTGTTATATGCCTCCAGTGTATTTTAAATTTCATTTGTTGCAATTTTCATTGCCATAAGGTCTGCTATTTTTCTATGCATGCTTTCAAATTCTTCTTTGTGCTCCCCAAGTGTCTTCTTAATATTTTTAATCTCTTTAGCCATCTCATTGAATGTATTAAGGAGATATGCTTGAATATCTATTATTAGTTGTCTCAATTCCTTTATGTCATCTGCAGGCTTATCTTGTTCCCTTAACTGGGCCATATCTTCCTGTTTCTTGGTATGGATTTTTTTTTTTTTTTGGTGTTTTCACATCGTGTTCACTAAATATATTATTCTACATGCAGTTTCTACCTTTAGTTTATTTTTTTTTCTCCCTTGCTCATTGCGTAGTAGAAGTTGAGAATGTAGTTGGTGCTGTAAGTTATGGAGGCTGAAGCTGCCCACATTGTCCCAGGAATTGATGAAGTTTTTCCCCCTTTCTCCTCTGTCGGGGTAGGTACAGAGCTGCTGTCATATATAATAATCCAAATTAGGTAGGAAAAGACTGTAGTTGACTGGAGAGACTGAAGATGATTCACACCCCTTCTCGCCTACATTGGGTGGGGCTAAAGCTATAGTTGTGGGCACCAATCTATGCCATGTAGGTTCAAAATGACCAATTTCACAGGTAAACTGACAAAGCACCAGACCCTCTCCCTGGTAGGGGTGGGGATGGACCCTCTGGAGTACCCAACAATCTAATCTATATGGGCTGAATATGCCTGCCTTTGCCATGAGAGGCTGAGTACTGTCCCTTCTGCCCTTTAGCGGGTGGGAATGGAACCACCAATACCTAACAATTCATTTCCTATAGACCGAAAGTACCTGCTATTGCCCAGAGGGGCTGAGGAAATACCAGCTCCCTCCTATCCTATTGGGTGGTGCACGTGGTTCTATGAGTGCCCAATAGTTCAGGCCCTTTAGGCTGAGAATACCTGCCATTGCCTAGAGAGGATGAAGAACACCAGCCCCTTCCTATCTTATTAGGACAAGGGGTTGGATTCACTGGCACCCAACAGTTCCGATTTTGTAGGCTGAAACAACCTGCCATTGTCTGGAGAGACTGTGGAGACATCACACCCCTCCTATCCCATTGGAGGTAGGAGTAGATCCATAGGCATCCAACAGTCCAGTCTATGAAGGTCAAAAGTATCTACCGTTGCCTAGAAAGGCTGTGAAAACACCCTCCTTTCTTATTGGGTGGTGAGCATGGAGACACTAGTACCCACCAGTCCAGGCTATGTGGGCCAAAAGCACCTGCAGTTATTCAGAGAGGCTAAGCAGACACAGTCCATCTCTTGTCTTATTGGGGGTAGGAGTGGAGCCACAGGTGTTCAACAGTTGGGTTTGTGTAGGACAAAATCTCCTGCAGTTTCCCTGAGAGGCTGAGGGAACACCAGCCACCTCCTATCCTATGGGGGAGCAGAGGTGGAGATGAACTTGAAGGCACTCAATAAGCCAGTTTGTGTGGGCTGAAAGCATCTGCAATTGCCTGGAGAGGGTGAGGATACCCACCTCATTTCTTGTCTTACTGGGGTGTGGGCATGCAGCTCCAGGTGTTTGACTATTCAGTCTGTGCCAGTGGAGAGCAACTGCAGTTGCCTGGAGAGCCTGGTGCAGGTCCTACCAGTTCCCTCTTTATTGGAGGTGGGCCTAGGCTAGGGTTGCAGTCTAATCTTGTTGGAAAGAAATAGGTCCCTAACATCACTGGATTTTCAGTCAGCCCTGCTTCCCCTCAGGCTGGGGGCAGAGTCAAAATTGCAGCTACAGACTTTCAATTCGGACTGGCTTAAACCCTAGCTGTTTCTAGAATCATACTTTAGTTAATCAAGTCCACTAATCAATAACTGAATTCAGTGAACAACTGTCTCTTCCTCCACCATTTATGGGAAATGGAGCTTCTAACTCCAGCCACACAAAAGCTCCTGAGACAGCTTGTGCCACTAAAAGTAGGATAGGCACCAGTTTCTGTGGCATGGCTTGCAGTTTACCTGAGAGGTGGCGTAGGTACCCATAGCTCCCTCCCTGTCAGAGGTGTGGCTGGGGTTTAGGCTAGAGCTGCAATCCAATCTGGGTGGAAAAAGCTGGCCTTACCAGCACTGTGATTTTCAATCAGCCCTACTTCCCCTCATGCTGGGGTGTAGTCAAAATGGTGTCTACTAGCCTCCTTCTGACCTGGCCAGGCTCAAAGTTTAGCTGTTCCTATGAGTATACTTTAGCCCACCGAATTTACTAATTGGTAGCTGAAGTCGGTGCCACACCATGTCTTCCTCCCCCATTTTTTGGGAAATAGAACTTCTGACTCCAGCCACAGAATAGCTCCCAAGGTGGCTTGTGCCATGGGCACTGACCTCTGAGGTGTGGAGTGCGCTACTCACAAATCCTATCTGCAGATGGGCAGTCTCCCTACTTCCATACTTTCCTGGATGTTGCACGATACTCTTCTGGTCTCCTGGGGATCCTAAACAGGTGCTTTAGTTAACTCTGGGTGATTACTTATCTCCTCGTAGCACAAGCTGATTCCAGGAGCTCCTTACTCAGCTGCCATCTTGGCTTCCCCCTCTATATTTCTTTTCAATGTAATATACTGCTTATTTAGGATGAGTTAAAATAAGTTAGCAGGGGATAAATTGAATTAAAGGAAAGTAGAAGGTTCTAAAGCTAAAAATTGCTCAATTTGCCATTTGGCCTGTGAGAAGCCCATCCTCTTTTATGGTGGTAAATGTGTATGTATTTGTGTGTGTGTGTGCATGCACACAGGTAGGGGGAGATAATTTTATCTATTTGACCCTAACTTAAAATTCATGTTTTTATAAATATAATTTAGTTGATGTCAGTTCCTTTTATTTGATAATTTACTGATAAAAATTGGAAACTAAGACTGTTAAACATCAACATTAATATTAAATAATGCATATTATCTTTTCAATATACAAATAGTTTTTACCAATCTCTGGAGCTTATCTTATATATATTACATTAATAAGTAGTATGGTTAGTAAACAAGCAAAACCATATGAAAATATGACCTTTACTAGCTTTCATTAATTCAATGGCAGTACAAGTTATTTAACCTTTTAAAATGTATTCATTTTTGACACTGATTTTACTTTACAAAGATATAGAATCAGCATATTTTAAAATGCACCTTATTTTATGCATAAGTTTGTCAATAAAGTGCAAACATTTAGGTAGCATAGTTTATATTAAAATTCTGGAATATATTATTTTCTGTATAGACAACTCATAAAATTATATATATATATCATGTTATATACCTAATTATTAGTTATTACTATTATATATCACAGACATATGAATATGTGTGTATTTATATATATATGTATTATTTTCCTTCTATCAGAATGTGAACTCTTCAAGTCAAGAGTCACTATGTTATTAATTTCCAGAACCTAACACAATATTGAGTTTAAATTAAGAACTCAATAAATGTTCATAGAATGAGTAAAAATTTGAGATAGGATACATCAAATGTCTTATATGATCCTCTATAAGGAGTGAGGAGAGTAGATATTCGAAGTGGATTAGTTGAGAATGACAAAGCTTTAAAAATTCTACAGTGAAATACTTGAGTTAATAGAATACCAAGTTTAAAGAACAATGATGCAATTTCAATGCTATTAGGATATATATACTTAGAAAATATTGTACTTCAGAGAAGCAATTTACATGAAAATATATATATAAAGTTCAGACAAGATATGATTTATGACTTAATATATGGGTGACAATTTTATAGATATTTTAAACATTTTGAAAACATAGTTAATATTCAAATAATACATATACCACAAAAGTTTTTGTGGATAAATTATCTATAACTTTTTTTTGAAGTTCTGGGGCTTGAACCCAGGACTGCATACATGAGAAGCAGGACCTCAACTATGGAGCTACACCCACTCCCCTATAACTCTTAATAGTTATGGTTGTTTTACTTGGCTGATTCACTTTTATGCTTTAGTGTAATTTTTCTAAATGCTTAGAGTAATTTATCAAAATTTAATGCAATTTATGAATAGATTCCAGAAAGATTTTAAGTGTGGCAGGAGGTGTCTTTTCATTAAATACTTCTGTAATGATAATATCTTAAAATTTTAATAAGTAATAAATAAATAATTAGTAAGTAAGTGGTGGGGCTTTCCTTCCATTTTGGTGCTTGATTTTCAGAAGTTATGGCAATTTTGTTTAAGAAAACCCTTAAAAGATAAAAAAACAATGACTGTTATTATGATTACCATTAGTATTAATTTACATATGTTCAGTTATTTGTGGCTTACTGAGCAGCACATGCATTATCTCAATTCACCATCTCAAAGGTCCTGTAAAATTAGAATAGCCATTATTAACTCAGTTCTATAGGTGGATCAGTTTAAATTAGAGAGGTCAAGGATATTCATTTAGAGTTATTTCTCTTAGACAATGGCAATAGTAGCCAAACTGCTTCCATGCTTCCAATTCCACAAGTTTGTTTTCTAAAATGTAAATTGGAAGATAGCTTTCTCCCTCCTTCAATAGTTCCCATTTCTTACATGATAAACCCAAACTACTTTGTCTGGTTTAGGGGTTGAATCATGCATGCCCCTCACAAAAGTTATGTTCAGGTTCCAATCCCTGGTTCTGAGTGTGAACTCTTTGTAAATAGGACTTTCAAAGATGTTATTTTTAAAGGTGTGCCCAAACTGACTACAGTTGGGCTTTAATACAAAAAACTAAAGTCCTTATAAGCAAAGGAAATTGGATACCGAGAGAGAGGTGTGGTGAGCAGTCAGAACCTGGAAGTCAAAGAAGAGAAAGAATTAATTGCCATATGTGTTGCCTTGTGACAGCAAAGCCAACAACCAAAGATCACCAGCAGCCAGCCCCAGAATGCAACAGTCTTTCACGTCAGAACATTACCTTGCTGATGCCTGGATTTTGGAAATCTCTTAGCCTCAAAATCATGAGGCAATAAATTCCCATTGTTTAGGTTAGCCCTGTATGGTCTTTGTTTTAGCATCTAGGAAATGAATATTTTTAATATACAAGATGCTCCATAATTCTGGGCTAAGCCATAGTTAAACATGTCTTCATGCCTTTCTTCATATATCCCTCTGTTTGTAATGATCTCTGTTCTCTTCTTAGTTAAAATCAACCCATATTTTAAAACTCAACTCTGTCATAACGTTCTTTAAGGTGTTTTTAATGCATTATGTTTAATCCAGAATTGACTACTATCTCTCTGTACCCTCTTTGTATGCAATATTGATACAGAGATCAACAGAGTGATTGACACCAATTCTCATATGTCTGACACCTTTATCCCCTTTTCTAGACTCTAAGCTCCTGAGGACTGTAGTTCCATCCTTTACATGTTGCTTCCTGAATGTTTATTGATGTCTGTATCATAACAGGGAAAACATGAATCATTGCTAATGTGAATTAAGGATAATTAGATTGCAAAAACTAAAGAAGTCAGGGACATAAAACAGGGATTATTACCTTAGAATTATATTTATTTTAAACCACACAATGATGCTTACCAACAAATCTAAATTATCCTTAGTTTCTGAACTTAAAAAGATGCAGTAAAAATCTGTTTTGTTTATCATACAAGTTTCCCCTCATAGTGATGATTTGAATAGAAACACTGAAATGATCGTAGAAGTGATTTATGTAATGATCATTAAACAATATAATTATAAATTTATTTCTGCTAATATTTTTCTTCATCTAATAATCACTTATTCAATCATAAATTTGCATGTTAAACCTACTACATGCCAAGAAGTGATTGCTAAGTGTTGTGCTAGCAATGGTAACAGATAAAAACATAATCTCTCTTACAACCTTGTGGGGAAATAAACATACACTGACATACACACACACAAAACATGTATAGTAAACCAAACATGGAAAGCATTCATAAATATACTTAGGTGTTAATATGTAAATGTTTTAGTAGGAATATGCTATGGAACATAAGAAAGGCCACTTTAAAGAAATTATATTTAAACTGAGAATAAAAGAAAAATACGAGTAGAACTCTGCCAGATACAGCCTTGGGAGTTAGGGAGAAAGCTAGTCTACTTGATATATCAAAGAAACTGCAAAATGATAATACTCACAAGTTTCAAGTGTTGGAAACCATTTCAGGCAACTATACTGATCCCTTTCCAAATGAATGAAGACATTATTAAAGAAAATAGTGCTCATAAATGCTGTCAGAATAATACTAGAAACCTTAGCTTTATGTCAAATATAAATCAATCCTTTCAGTGCTCATATCTTCCAAAAATCTCCAAGGTAACAATAATCCGTCAAAAGTAATAGTTCCAGTGAATGCCTAGAGGGCAGCCATTTTATTTTGTAGTTCCAAGGAAGAAACTGCAAGTGTGAAAAAGAAATCTAACTTACTCGGCACTGTCAAAATGAGACCAATAAAAGTAGTGCATCTTCATGCTCTATTTCAGATGACTAAATTTCTCTGGGTTCAAGCTCTTAGTACATTCAACCAGATGTGTCACTGCTCTCTTAGCCTATCGTTTCTGACAGACATTTTATTGCTGTTCCAGATGTTCACTCTTGCAGGCTGTGTCCATCACACACATCATATGTCAAAAAACTCTGAGTTGTTTCATACTATGACTGTGATTCATTTGTTAATGTGTATCTCAGGTAGTTAATTCATTTACTTAAATGATGTATAAACTTTATTCATAAATTAAAGGGAGTTTTGGGAGATTATACAATTAAATTGAAAGAATTTACAGTCTACAATCATTAAAGAGTAGTACTGGAGAAAATTTAGAGTCGTTCTATCAGAAAATTCCTGATTCAAACATAAAGAATTACCTCATGCCCTATCAGCTAAGATGTTAAGTAGTAGAGACAAAATGAAACAAACATTTCTTAATGACATTTTGGGGAAATTTGCACTATCCTTTAGCAATTGTCTTACTCAGAGGTTGGTAAACTATGGCTTGTGAGTCAAAACAGCTTTCAGCTAGTTTTTGTACAGGCAGTTTCATTGGAACACAACCATATGTCTTCCTTCCCATTTCTTTAACTATTGCCTATGGATCTTTTCCGACACTGGTTTGGGTTATCATGACCAAATATGAATGGTCCACAGAACCTAGTTCTTTTCAGAAGATGTTTATCAACCCCTGTTCTAACTAATAATTATTAAATAAATTTTTTTTTCAATTTAAACTTTCACAAAGACAGTTTGAAATATATTGTGGTCATAGTAATCATTTTGTGTTTTGATAATTATCATAAAATTATAAATTGTTACTGCTGGAAAGGGCTGTATAGGACGTTTATTTGAATGGCCACTCAATGAAAAATGTCTTTTATTCTAGTTCTGACAGATGCTCATTTAGGCTTTGCTTGAATAACTCTGCTGAAGGGAATTACAGTACCTCCTGGAGCAGTGTATTGCACGGATGGATAACAACATTAGATAGAAAAACTTTCCGTGTTTTGAATCAGATCTGATATTTGTAAGCTTTACTGATTCTAGTGCAATCTGCACAGACATTGTAGAACAAATGCACAGCCTCTACATGCCAGTCCTTGATGTGAGTTAACTTTCTAATATGGCAAATCACACTAATGCTCCTACTCCCTGCATAAAACTATTCCATTCAGTCTAACTCTCAAACACTTAACAGACTGGTCATTGTTCCCTGGGCACTACTATCATAATTTGTGACAGTTTTACATAAAATACGGCAACACAAATCGGAAAAATTCCAGTTCTGTACAATGCCTATCCATTTAGTAATATAGCACAAATTACTTAATAGCTCTGAGTATGGTAATAATATATGTCACATGGTAGTATTATAAATGAGTTAATATCTAATGTGCTTAATACTCTGACAGAAACATAGTAGGTATTCAGCAGATGCTAGTTCTTTTACTAGCATTTCCCCTTCTTTTTAAGTATAGTTTGGCATATGGAAAAAAATTATTAAGACATATGACCAGCTCCAAAACAGCTAGTATTGTCATATTTAAGACTGATACGTTACCAAATAGAATGCAACACAATAAATTCTCTATTATAAGGTCCTAGACAACATAGGAAATACGTTTTGAAAAAATGAAAAATTCTGATGAGTTTTATGAAATGGTTTAGCTTTAATAATCTATGATTTTTTTTCCTAATTTCCCCAAACTAGGCAGATTAAAAATACATTTAGTAAAATATTTCAAAGGAAAAAAATCATGTTTTATGTCTCTTTCAATAAATATTTCGTTTCCTATGGAGTCTACTGAAAATTATATATTTTAATCATTTGTTTGATGACAATTTAAGCACCGTTTAAATCATAGAATGACTTTTTGATATGGCTTCCAGCAGTTTGTAAACTCATTCTTACAATAATTAAATAACTTTTGACATGATAATAGCTCTTTCAGTTTATAGCTATTCTTCAAACAAGTAGAGATATTTTTTTAAGAACCCAGTATCTTCAAAGAACTAATGAGTTTTTAAAGTAAATTGAATATAATCCAAGAATTATGTCCCGAAGTGGAAGAGATTGCCACAGTGGCGGATCATTTCTTCTCATTAAACAATTTCCATTTCTTCAATTCAATTAGGGTCTTTTGCTAAATTTTTAACATTTTGAATAGTTAAAATTGTATATTAGAGACTACATTATTATGTACTACTAATTTGTTTAAAAATACATGATCCTATGAGGTTTACTGAGTGCTTTATTTGTGCAGATTGTATTCAAGCTAGTGGGAGAAAGCATTTGGGAATAAAGAAGGTAGTGTTCATAATATGTAGGTAGATATTTACACTTTTACTTTAAAAATGTTGCTTATTTTCTTATTGGTTGATAGTACCTCAGAAGTTCATGATTTTTAAAAATTTCTCGGAATTTTTTACAATCTTCACTATTGCACAGACACTCTGCAGCCCAAACAGTAATACTAAAAATGTGTGTAGAAAATTTTATAATGATATAGCACTGTGAATTATTGCTATGTCATAAAGAATAATATATCCAGTCAAAAATCAATTATATAATTCTGTATTTTATTGAATCATCCTTATTGTTCATACAAATATTTTTTAAAGTTTGATCTGACCCTATGTAAGAGAAAATACTGAAAAGATCAGAGAAATTTTAAATTTTCTTTATGTTAAGATGCTTAGCAAGATAAAATAGGAATAAGACTATGGATGTCATCCCACAGGCTAAAAAAAAGTATATACTGATAAATATTTATATAAAATTAGATAATTTACTTTTTAGTTTTAACTTTTCATGAAATAGTCCCAATTTTATTTTCCTCCAATCATGAAAATTGAGGCATTTTCACAAAATACTAATCTTTCAGAGTTTTCTTTCACAGTATAGGTGTTTGTCCATGAAGTCTTTTCTTGTAGGTCCCTCCAAGTTCTTGACATCTTGTGACATTCTACTAGACAGGGTGTTTTCGACTAAATTCTCCATCATGTCCAGCATCAACTGAGAGATGAAGATTCAAATTGTATTGCACCTATGCATATGCAACTATTTGAAAGATAATAAACATTATTTTCTCTCTGGAAAATAAGGAATATGCACATTTTATCTTTATTTTGGGTCATTTCCTGTCCTATTCAGGTAGCCTATCATTAGGTAGAGGTGATAATGAAATTAATGACCTTTTTTTTTTTTTTTTAAAAGATTTTATTTATTTATTTAACTTCCTCCCCTCCCCTGGTTGTCTGTTCTTGGTGTCTATTTGCTGCGTCTTGTTTCTTTCTCCGCTTCTGTTGTCATCAGCGGCACGGGAAGTGTGGGCGGTGCCATTCCTGGGCAGGCTGCTCTTTCTTTTCACACTGGGCAGCTTTCCTCACGGGCGCACTCCTTTGCGCGTGGGGCTCCCCCACGCGGGGGACACCCTTGCGTGGCACGGCACTCCTTGCGCGCATCAGCGCTGCGCATGGCCAGCTCCACACGGGTCAAGGAGGCCCGGGGTTTGAACCGCGGACCTCCCATATGGTAGACGGACGCCCTAACCACTGGGCCAAAGTCCGTTTTCTGAAATTAATGACCTTTATTGCATGAAAATTGGCCAGTCAGTTGAACAGTCATCAATCAATCAAATAAGAAGCTGCCATTAACACCTACTATAACCAAACTGGGTAAATAAGATTGGTTCTAAGAGTATTGCTCTAGATAAAGAAATCCTATTTCAGAAACTTGAGGTAGGAGAAATATGGTACCTATACATTCTAACATTAAACAATACCCTTTAATTAAAGAAGCTGAACAGACAGGAGGATTTAATATTTCCTAATGGTGAAGGTAGTAAATTAATACTCCAGATCCTGGCCCTCTATGAAGGGGACCGGCTTTCCTGCTGAAGTCACCTTCAAACAGATATGATGACAAAAATACTTAAGAACCCATATTGGTATGGGCAGCAATCAGTCAGACTGCATATTGACTTTTGTGCTGAAGACAGATCCAGAAGATGTGTCCTGTGGTAGATCATGATCTTTTAGTGGCTAGATGATGGAACATTTAAGATGTCTCATAGGAGGAAACTAGGCAACTGATGTGGTTAATGTGGACCTTGGGAGGACAAGCACAACAGTTGTTTACTAGCAGTACAGAAACATTTAAATATATTAATAAACAGCAAGGCTATAACAATATCAGTTTGACTCCCAACATGTTATAGCAAATATATTGAGAGCTAGATATTATTAACACTTTACTGATAAAATATGAAACATAAACCAGTCAAGTGACTTTCCCATATCCACATGGTAGTGGCAAGGGTAGAACAAATCCAAATTCTTCAGATTCCAAAAAATTTCAAATATTTTTCCAGGTTTTAAGAATGTATTGAATTTCTCTCCCATGGAAAATTAAAATTATTTTACCTTAAAAGATTGAAAATAAATAAATGTTGGTTTTATGATTATCTTGGAATTAGAGAAGTTTAGGTATGTTATGTTTCTTCATTCCCTTCAATATATTTTTCAAATATTCTAAATTGATGCTGTATTACTTTTTAATAAAAAGAATTAAAAAATAAAGTTATAATTTGTTGGTTTTGTTTCAAAAGGGAGAAAACAGGAAAAATATTGATTACTTCTCCACCATTGTGGACAATAAGTACATCGCCTTTTTTTTTTTTTTTTTTGAAAAATCCATGACCCATGCCCTTGTATGTGGAATGCTGGTACTCAACCACTGAGCCACATTAGCTTCACTGAGTTGGTTTTTCATTTGTTTAGCTTGTTGTTTGTTTTTGTATTTTTTCTGAAGACACCAGGAAACAAACATGGGAACTTCCATATGGGAGGCAGGTGCTCAGCCATTTGAGCCACATCTGTTCCCTCTCCATTTTTTTTTTAAACGTATGCATGGTCTCCTATTTACTTTTTTATCTTAAAGATTTATTTTATTTATTGTTTGTTTGTTTGTTTGTTTATTTGTTTATTTATCCCCCCCTTACAGCTCGCTTGTTGTCTGCTCTCTATGTCCATTTGCTGCGTGTTCTTCTGTGTCTGCTTGTCTCCCTTTGTTGTGTCATCTCTCCACGGGTGCAGGCCACCAGCTTTCCGTGGGGGTGGGCCAGCTTGTCTTCGCAAGGAGGACCCAGGACATGAACCCAGGGCCTTCCAAATGGTAGACAGGAGCTCAATGGATTGGGTCATAGCTGCTTACTCCCTCCTTCATTTTGATTAAAGTACTTAATTTTATCTTTGAACCTCTATAATTGTTGAAAGAAAAAAGTTAAGAAAAACTGAGGTTTTGAAGTATACTGAGGAATTTTATAAACCAAAGTCTCAAAAGAAAAAGCTTCTCCTTTCATTCTTTATGATAGAACTTCCATTTAAAGCTTTATTTGTTCTATCCTTGGGTTTACATTATCTTTGTATATCCTCTTGTAACTCCTATAGATCCTTATCTTTGTATATCTCTTTTAAAGGGGGAACTTTTGAAAACAAAAGAGGAACAACCAAAAATTGTCTAGCTTCCTCAGTAAATGTGGAATTATTTGATAAATAATCTTATAACTTTAACAGTTTGCACAGAACACTGACTGTTCTAAATATTGTAGTTTTGAATTCTCACTTTTGAGTTCCTGATAAAGCTTACTTATGTAAGACAATAGATAAAGTTAAACAACAAAATTGGTGAGGTCATATATGGCTACTACAACAATTCTTGTGGCTATAATCCACATACAAGAATAATAAACACTTAATTGCTACTTATGTGCTCTGATGTTTGGTAAGCATTTTACCAATTTATTTCTGAGTATGTTCCAATTTTGATAGTTTTTATTCCCACGTAGATGTATACTTCCCATCTATTTGTGATATGATTCCATTTCCCAATTTTCCACATTAAATATCTATAATTCTTTGTTTATATAAGGAAAAATTTAGCCAATTTTAGATGCAAGTATTATACTATTAAGAAATTTTATTTAGATTTTATGAGTGAAAATATCAACAAAATAATTTTTAAAATATATTTTAAGGCCATTTCATTGGTACTGGACTTGTGAACTTCTTTTGAGCTAAGCTTCATATGTTCACAAAGGATTCCTAGTTTCCAAAATTGTGTAAAATATGTGCTGTAATAATGTTAGGAGATTCATACTTATCAAAACATCTCTAAAATAATAATATTATAATTTTGAGTTTCACAAGAGTATGTTATTCTTATTATATATAATCCTTAATATAATAAAGACTTGATCATGGTTTATATGCTTGCCTCTGCTAGCACATAAGGAATAACACATCTTCCTTTTACTTTTACAAGGAATAATTAGCATTAACTAATATTAATTTATTGTTTTAAAAGAAACAATTTTCAAAATTTCAGTGGTTAATCTCTGATTAAACATGTTTATCTATTTATTTTTCTGATTTCCATTGTATTAGCCAGGCAGGTTCACAGATATCTAGGCTGTAAGATGTATAAGGCTCAATGCTCACTTTAGCAGCACATATACAAAAATTGGAACAATACAGAGAAGATTAACAGGGCCCCTGATGCACAAGGATGACACACAAATTCATGAAGCATTCCATATATAGATATAGATATAGATATAGATATATATAAAGGGCTCAAAAATGCATTGTTTCTATATATATGTTGATATATCACTCAGGTGGTATGTGGTATTACATATTCTTATATGAAAAATTTCATGCTAATATTATAACCTCTTTAAATATTTTTGATATCTCATCCATTGCTCATTTTGGGTTCACAGGATATTTTTAAACGGCAATCCTTTCCCATCTGCGTGTACTGTGTCTTCATCTATCTGCTATTGAATCAGAATGACTATCTACTGGTGAAATTGAAATAGGGTTCTGTGGTACTTGTACCACATTTTTGTGTTTTTTGAAAAAGTTATTTTGCATTTAACTACATGCCTAACTTGAGGGATTTTAGAATTCTACCATTTAAAAAATGGCCTAAATTCCAGTTGTGGGAGATAGACTGGCCCTTGATACATACATTAATCACAATCACACTTATTGATGGGCTGCCATAATGTTTAAAGCCCCTTCTATGGAGTAAATGCATCTTAATGTGAAATAACATATGAATCATATGTCTAGAAATAAACTTTGTTTATACAGAAAGAGGAGTTGACACATATGTTACATTAGTTGAGTCTAAATATAATTAACAGGGAAGTGTTGCTGCAATTTGGGTGCCTTTGGGTGATGAAGTAGAATGCTTCTGTTACATCCCCTATATGGATTTGAAATAGTGACACTGAACCACAGACTTTGCATCACTCTCTGGAATGGTAGAGTTTGGGGAGTAGACCTGATAGGTTTATCTGCATAAAGTAAAACAGGGTCTAATGTAAGTTCAGGAATTTATATTTGCATTGTTTTCTTTTTTCCCTTCATTACTTGGTAGGTACTCCCCTTCTCCTACCCTGCATACGTGTGTGTACACAAATGCACACTCACACAAGCTATGCTAAAAGTCTGAGTCATACTCTTCCTTATTTTCTCTAAATAAAAATATGAACGTATATAGATAGGCATATAAAGGAATTTAAAATAATTATATTACTAAATTGGCATTATAATAAATACATTTATCAACATTTTGTATTCTGAGTTATCAATATCTCATGAAAATCACTTCAAGCCAATTAATTGAATTGAATTGATTCAATTATTTTAGTAGACCTATAGAATTTCAGAGTGCTTAAATCATAATTTATTCAGCCATTACAATAAAATCCAGTTTCAGAGATAGAAAAAATTGAATCCATGCCTTTAGCTCCTTCTTTGCTTTGTGAAGGCTAAGAAAAGCAAATGTAGAAAAGACGTCATATGTTGGTCTTTCTACCGAGAGTTCACACATCTCAGGTCTAACTTCTTTCATAATTTGCTTTGATTTAATCATTGCCCCCAAGGTTATCTATCTGTGCTCTCCAAGAATTTACATGGTCTATAGTATACAAAGAATATATCCGTTTTATTTGTCATTCTGTGAAACCCAAGACATCACTTACACTTAACCACCCATATAACATAATCCAGCTTAATTCAGGAGAAAGAGAGAAATTTCAGTTTGTAGATGTGGTATAGGAAAACATGTTTAAATTTCTCAGAATAATTTATTAAATAGTGGTTCATTTTATCAAGCCCTCTAGATAGCTATTTCAGGTGATTTACATTTTAATACATGTTGTGACTAGCTAATAAAGTACTAGGTGTTGGAGGAAAATTGGAGGTTCTAGCCCACTATTATGAAATTCTCTCATGACTGTCTCTCCTGATACTCTCTTCTTAGGTACCTATTCTTTTTTTCCTTTGTTGATTGAGATTCCTATGGCAATTTTTCATCCAGGTAAATGAGGGCTAACGTTTTGCACAATTATCTTCAATCAAACTCATATTTTCTCTTACTGTAGTAATCTCTGGGTTGATTTATGTACAAAACTTCAGAACCTTATTTATACACTACCAAGTTTTAACCTGCCACATGGGAGAGAAGTGGGCCAAAAAAATGTATCCTTTTCATATTCATCCATCCCATCTTGATCTTGCTCGGTTCTCCATGCTTCTCCAACTAGCACAAGATGCCTATTCTTTTACAAAGACATAAAGTAAGAGATAGATACCTTTCTGTGGCTAGTAAAATGACTCATTGTAAACTTTTGTTTACCACATGGGAGCGCTGCACTTAGAGGTTAGGAAAAATGATGTGCTTTATAAAAAACGATATATTTTGATAACTAAAATTTCAGGATTTTAAATTCTTATAAAAAGAAATATCCATGGATCAAAAAATGTCTTTGTTTATTGCTTTATCCCTGAAAGATAAAAGCCAATGATTTTATTTTCTAGTATTTGTAGCCCAATTTGCTTCATTAAATTAGATAATTTTTACGGGACCATTTATCTTTTACATGCAAAATATTTTTCTCTACTAATAAAGAATGTTACTCGGATTTTAATTGATTGACCTATGTAGTCTATCTCATATTTAAGGAATAATTAGTTACGCTTATTATTGTATGCTTTGACATTGGAAAAATACACAGCCAAGAGGAACAAACACATATTTAATCCACTCCGTGGAATTTGAACATACACTTGATATTCTAGCATAAGCAAGAGGATACTGAAAATTATGCCACTAAAATCATGGAGAAAAAAATAATAGCTAAAAGCAATACTACTAAATACAATAAAGTACTGCATGTGCCATTAAACCCTTGGAGTTTACCAACAGAATTCCAAAATAGTTGTAAAAAGTGTTATCTCTATCTCATTCTTCGTTTTTTTTATCTATCAATCAATATATCTGCCTGAATCACATGTTGAGAAAACTACATTTTAGCTATTTCCACTCATTACAATAAAAATATATTTTGAGGATGTTATAAATCAAAAAATGTTATCTATAAATCTGAAGCTACATCCTCTTTCCTGAAATATATTTTAATGTTTCCTTTCCATTTCCTGATTTTCTAACCTAATACCCAGCTTATAATACACTTTACAGTAGACTGTATTTTCAATCTGCTAAAATTCAAGGACATACCAAGGTCAATTTTTGCAAGCATGGATTTAGTCACATGTTTCTAT
This sequence comes from Dasypus novemcinctus, assembly GCF_030445035.2. Taxonomy (NCBI): domain Eukaryota; kingdom Metazoa; phylum Chordata; class Mammalia; order Cingulata; family Dasypodidae; genus Dasypus; species Dasypus novemcinctus. The sequence goes on from NC_080673.1 coordinate 58,412,026, forward strand.
AACTCTTGCAGAAATGATAAGCTATCTGCTACATAAACTTGTGGTTCTCCAATCAGATGTGGCACTCAATGAACAACTGCCTTTTGCTACAGATATGGGCCTCTTAAGATGTGGTGCATTAACTCTTTCAGTTTATTTGGTAGTCGGGTTTTTCAAAATCAGGGAAAAGAAGAAAAGTGGGGAAAATATTACTGTTATTCTTAAATATTCAATACAGGGAAGTATGCCAAGGGTTATTTACGTAAGAATTATTGCTGATTGATAAAAAGTAATATCAATGGATTTTAAGTTTTAAGATTTAAGTTTTTATATCAATGGATTTTAAGTTTAATGTCAATGGATTTTAATATCAATGGATTTTAAGTTTAAGACTTAAAGAAAAGTGAAATAAAAATACTTCAAATGTGAACATACTCTTGACCACCACAGACTTTTCAGCTTATTTTGAGAAGATGTGTCACTTTATATATCCTTATATAGGAAAGTATTTCTGTGGGCCTTGTATTTTGGAGTATGAGGAAAGACGATGCACCTCCAAAATAGTGTTAATGAGACCACACCTAAGGCATAAGACATTGCAGTGGTTTCCCCCCGGGCTCCATGTCTTCCAAATAGACAATGACTTTGTGAGAGATTAGAAAGAAGAAACTAGCACTGGCGTTTGATATTTAGATTAGTGCCCAGTTCAGTAAATACAGGTACAAATCCTTAAAAATCATTTCCAACTTTCCATATACCATAATTCAAGTTAGATGTCGTATTAATATTTTATTTCTTTCTTGTTCAAGTGTGTCAACTGAAACAATTTCACCACAATCTTTAACACCAAGTGTAAAGTGTGTAGAGGATTTCTATCTGTATCTCTCTCAACTCTCCCTTGGAAAAAAAATATATGCCATACAGTTGTCCAAGTTACATGGCCATCTTTTAGTGAGAAATTCACTAGTTTTAGTATAAGCATATTCAAATTTGAGGTGTCTACCATTGTTCCCATAGTCATCTTTAAACTGAATATAAATGCACATTGTCATAATTTCTAAGAATTTCCTGTGCTTCCATGGAAAAAACTAATCTTTCTTACATATGAAATTCTATACATATTTGACCATATTTAATGACAAGTTCTCCACACAACCTTGAGAGTCTTCCCTACTAAAAGTTCAGAGTTCTAATACCTTCTTATGACTTTGAAACCTATTTATCCTGCTATACCCACATCCAGGCTTTGCATCATTGTGAAATCCCTTTAAAATTATATTAACAAAACTACAAAATACCAAGCTCAAAAGAGAAAGTGACGGTAATTTCATTGCTCTCATTATTAGAATGTTAGCATTTTATCAAATACCAGGTTGATGTTCTCAAAAACATGTAAGAAAATCTATTATCTATGAAATGAGGAAGAATTTACAAGGAAAGTTGGTAAGGTAAGACAGTATGTGAGTGTAATAAGAAATTCATCTAAGAAAACTAGGAATAAAAATGAAAACCAGTTCTGTAAGTGGCAACAGCCACATTTTAAAGAATTTATATTAAATCAACAGAATCATTCTTCTCCAAAATACTAATATCACATTTTAAAATAAACAGAAGTCTGTTTCGACAGAGTATGAAATGAATGAATTGGGGTGGGGGACTGCGGTCTTACAAACCAAATATTATATACTGCAGCAATATATCATTCACAAGCAAATTCACCAATTCAGGAACTTACTGGAATTATTTACCCTTCCTAGAGTATTCTAAATAATAGAAAAAATTAACACAATCCAATCAAAAACTAAATTGGTAGTATGAAAATATGCCTTCATAATTAAAATACAATACAGAAATACGAAGCACAGTGTGCTCCACATACCTGTAGCAATGACCTTGCTAGGTGTTCTCACTAGGCAAGAGGGAGAAGTATGAACACAGTATATCAGGGGTTATATGAGAACTGCTTACTCTACCAAAATAGTCATAACCCAGGGCTTATCCTAGGATGAAAGGATGGGATTTACTTTTACTACATTATGCCCCTCACTGAAGATAGATCTGGCAATAGGTAAAAGGAGTAATATTATTTATTTCTCCTCATAGAGGAATCTTTAAATATATGAATTCAAGTAGAAAAACTAAGTAATTTTCTGCATTTTATCTGAAATCCATCACAAGTGAGTAATTGGGGTTCTTACTCCATTCAAGTTTTGACAGTAATATGATTTGGTAAGCAGGCAAAGCATTATTTTTCTTTGCCCAGCAGCTATGTTCTATAAATACATGCTATATACAATGTTTCATGTTCAAATTTTACAGATTTTAACTTTAAAACTAGTGTCAGATGAACATATAATTTTTCAACACATGCTTTTCAAACAAGTCAATAGTAAGGTCAAAGAAAGTCATGAAGGATACATAAAGAAGTTGAAATAGGGCAATCAGTGCCCAATTTTAAGATTTGTCTCAATTGCATGATTAGTTTATCAATTATGAAGGCTCCCATACGACTGGCTTCAGAACGATGAGTGTACACCACTTTTTAACGTTAAGTATAAAACCATGATTCTTTAGATTATTGACAATTTTACCACTTTGCCAATTTTATGATAAATCAAATGTCAAAAATGAACATCAGACTCTGATTTAATAATGCCCAAGATACCATATGGGTTTGAGGTAGAGCCTCATTTTACTCTCCCTACATGGAGAATGGACCTGGTCAATACTCTACAATGAAGAATTTATAAAAACAGATTATGTGGGAAAGATGTAATCCATACACCAACAATTCATAAACACTTCCTTTTTTCCCCAATGTGTTTCGCTTCTTGGTTAAGATGTTAACCAAACTATTTGAATAATATTTCAGTTAGGAGTCCCCATCATTTTTCAGAACAGACAGAAAAATCACTTTGAATTAATAGTTGATTAATGCTTGTAGACAAGTAAAAGTATTCACCTAAAAATGAATTGTCACAATAAAAAAATCTCATCCTTTCATGAAACTCAGTTTGCAGGACCTCCCTTGGTAATGGTTAAATTCTGAGACTTTGCTAAAGAGTAAAGTCATGAAGAGACATTTACCTACCAGCCAGTGTCCAACATCTTTACAGGTTTATGGCAATCATTATCATGAACTCAGATAGACCTATTGAAGCTTGGTTTCTGCTATGAAAGATGGGCTGTTCCCAGTTTTCCCAATGTTTTTATTGTTCTCATTATATACTAATAAGCAATAAATCAGTTGGCTAGTACCTTCTAGAACCGTGTTTACAAACTCCACATTGTGATTCATTATGTTTTTGAAACCCACGTAGTGAGGATTTAATGGGTGCAGCAGTCAGAATTTTTAAAAATTGAAGGGAAAAAAATAGGTAAGAATAGAAAATAAAATACAGAGAACACCATCCAAAGTAAGTATTGTTTTGTGAACACTGGGTTATAGAATAAAACACATTCTTATTGTAGTCAGTAAAAAACAAGAAAAAGAAAAAGTAAAGCCATTTATCTAGAAAATGTACCAAAACAATCTATATGTGCTGAAAATTATCATTCATACAGACACACACATAAGCCCAGAGATACTTTAAATAAAAAACACTATCAAACATAACTCTTCAATTGAAAGAATAAAATTAACTTTTAATGACTATCTAATGTGCTAGGGATTAGCCTAGATGCTTTCATATATTTAGCCATCATAGCTATTCAAAAAGGATTATGCTTTCAGTACTTAAAAATGAGGCAGAAAGATTCTAACAGCCTTTGTACCTTGTACAAGTCAGAGACTTACTAATTTTCAGGGTCAAGATTTAAACTTAGGTCTTGTCCCACTGTCATTACTACTCAGGTATGGTATTCACTGTATTTGTTTCTCTGCCAAGACCTCCATTTTTTATTCCCATGTCTACCAGCACTGTTGTAGATTGCTGCTTAAACAATCAGGGGCCACTAGTTTCACCTATATAGTTATGATGCTCTGCCTCTCAAAACAGATGTCTTTGTTTGAAACTGAAAAGTTACACTTACCATCTTCTATCCCTGAATCAGATATGATTTTGCAGTGTTAATAATTAACAATATAATTGCTTAAAGAAAAAAACATACCATTAACTAGTGAAATATATAATAATGTGCTTGGAAATTTCCTGGCACATTACAAGTTAACATTAAAAGTTAGTTTATTTATAATTCTCAGGGAGCAATCTTCTATATGTAATAAAATGAGGTAAACATAAGTATATTTTGTCTTTTCACTAAAATCAATCACAAGTAAATAAAGGGAACTCTTCATCTTTTTCAAATTTGGACAGAAATGTAATCTGAAGAAAAGGCATAATACATTTTTCATGATACAAGAGCTATTGTCTCTATAATGTCTTCTCATTTTATGAATCAACATGCATATTTCATATTGGACTTCTTTTTAGTATTTAAATTAAAAAAAGGAAACTTTGAATGAAGTGTGAAGACAAACCCAAAAGACAAGATTCACAATAAACTCAGAATTCCCCTTCTCTTATTATTTGGAAGGTAATTCTTTGTTCATATTTTTACATTATCTCTTATCAATAAGATAACCCACATTAGGAAGAAAGTGGTTTCCTCAGGGAAATAGACAATCTAGATCAAAGAGACATGCTAAATTCAAATATAATCAGTTCGCAACCTTTAAAAATACCTTATTTTCTTCCACATCCTTCAATATGCCATAAATATGTTTTAGTATCATGAAAAGACCTTTCTTACTACCCAGGTCTCTAAGTTCATTGATGGCCTTTTTATGTATATTATACTGAACTAATCAATGTCTTAATCTGTTTATACTTCCCATCTTCATTATACTTCTCTGCACTTCTATTTATACTTCTGTATGATTGGTTTTCATACTGCACTATTCATTTCAGCAATTTTTCTTTCAGGAAAATAATA